>NW_024879611.1:0-149979 GCF_900700415.2 Clupea harengus | reverse complement strand
TTTTCATGATAGATTAGTATGTACCACTGAATCAAACAGTAATATGGACACACACAACAATATATAAGATATTTTGTAAAGATGACACAATTTGATTCTGTCACACTGACCACACAGTCATATAAGTACCAAAGCTATTGCAACTATTCTCCACTGACGGGTGCCAAACGTAAACACAAACATAACCACGATGACATAATTTATGGAGCTGACCATAAAACAGTGATGGCACAACCTTCCCTCTCCGTTTATGGTCCTACCTGGTGGAACATCTCAGACAGTCATCCGTTAAAAACAACACAAAACAAGTAAACAAACGCAGAGAAAAAAAAGAGTTGTATGAGTTGTTGGATTGCAGTCTTCAAATACTAACACAGACAACGCAGCATCTCTACCCCTCCAGTAAGCAGGCATTTCCCATTATTTATCCATGTGATCACACCAAAACCACCACACTAGCCTACAATCAAAGCTCCAACCACATCCACAGCACAATACCAAACCCAAAGAGATGGCAAAATGTAAGGTGGGGGGGTGGTAGAGGGGATACAATGTCATACCCCTTATTTGTCCTTTGCAGCGACAGGGTCCCACAGTCTGTGCATTGGAAAGGTGCGTAAATGTCCTTACCTGGCAGGCAGCCGACCAGACAAGACTGGCAGAGTGGGGGCAGAGAGAAGGCAGGCTTCAGCTGACTAGCATACTCTGTCAGTCTCAGCATACAGGCAGTGGCACAGAGGAGTGCCCGATACGGCTGAAGGGGGAGGCTGGAAGCAGATGAAAATGTCGATAGGTGGGGAGCAAACATCCTGGGTGTCCTCTCCATTAAAGTGATGCTCTTCTTCTTTTTTTGTCTCTTATGAAACTGAAAGGAACATCTTTTACTTTAAATAGAGAAACATATAGGTCTTTTCAAATAAGGCAAGAATGGCTTAAAATAGGCAGCCTATTATGATGGAATACTATTTCCTTTAACATGGTAAACCCATGTTATGTAAAAGAACAGAATAATTGCCACGCTTTGGCCACCTTTACATGGAAAAATTAAGAGAACCATGCACACATATAATGGATATTTGAATTTAGACAAATGTACAGCTTGTAATTGAAAGTCGTAGCTACCCCTTGCCGACTCCGAATCCAAGTCTGTTCAGTGACATTTTCAGACTATCCGGGTTATGAAGACTACAGCATGTGCATGTAGGATAGCTGCCAACAGTCTAGGCGTTGCTCTCAGGTCACGGGCCCCTCAGTATCTAAGGTAATAAAGCTTAACCTATAAAACCCAAATTTCACCAGATTAAAGCACCACGTTTCGAAGCTGGTTATTAAATCCGTATATATAACGAACTTGAATTGAAGACAAAGAGAAAATAAAACCTTGAAGATAGCTAAAACCTTGCCAGGCTCACCATGCCAACGGTGGTTTCCTCAACAATCCAGCTATGATACTATGCTGCTTTAGGGGACAGGCTACTATGGAAAATGCCTAATCTATTTCCTAGATATTTCCTGAATGCAAGTTAGAACAGTGGTCAACTATTCGATGCATTTATAATTGTTGGTTAAAATGTCGGTCAAACGAAATTACGACTGCTTTATGTAGAATCGAAACATGTGCTGATATTGCCTAGTACATTAATGGCGCATTTCGATAATATTACTGATTTGTACAAAAACGAAAACTTGTTCTATACCGTTTTTAAAACGTCACTAAAAGCATGTCTGTGGTTTTCACCCTATCCAAGTGGTAGCCACACACCCTCTCGTGGTAAGAGGAAAAATGACCAGTCAAGTGACAGACTTCCACAGGATAGCGCTCAGAAAAGTTTAATTTTTTTTAAGGATTTTTAAGTTTAGTTTTACTTTTTGTAATTCTCTTCTTCAACTATGATGTTTCGTAAACCTTACATGTTGACTTGCTGTTAGTGTGTTCGTATTGCCGTTGTGGTGGTAACCTAGCTTATGTTTCAAGTGTTTCTGGGGTTTTATTACATGGCCGATTGACCTGGCTTAAACTAGTGTGAAGACTAATTTTGAAATAACTAGATCAACATTAAGGTTTCGTACATATGGTAGTCGAAAATGAAAATACTTTTGGAGTCATGATAAACAATAGCCTACCCCCCAGGGGAAAAAACACCTTAAATAGAGTATCAACATACAAGACGTCACGGTAATAATTGCCAACTATTATCCTTCAGATAAATGTTGTAGAACTAGGTCTAAGCATTTAAATATTCTTCACAACAAAATACCTACTGCACTTTTTAAAAAGTAGGCCACGGTACAATTACATTTATTTGAGCTGCAAACTAAATGATGTAACTGTAGGCTACTGTGATGCAACACATCACTGCTGGTGTTCATACTGACAAAATTACCACTTTCTGGAATTGTATTGGTTTAAAATTGCTCAACGCGCCATCTACTGTTTAAAGTCATCCTTAACCTTGCAGGACCGATGTTGACGTAGAATCGACCGTCTCGAATTCAACGCAAACTGATCAATTTACCCTATGTTTTTGCGACGCTGCATTTTCTTACCTATAAAGTTTCAGAAAGTTTATGCCAAAGTTATGCAGTGTCTCCAGCCACTGCCAGTGCTTAATGCCGCAGTCGTTTGGTGTCAGGTGTGTGATGGACTGACGACCACTGTAGTTAGCTTGGTATTACGAAAAAAATGTATTGACGTTCACTACATAGCTGGGTCTATAACCGTTATCTCATTAAAGGTTAAATTAACTACTCACATATTTTTTATGACTTGTATTCAGTTGTGGAACTGCAAACGGTGTTCAAACCTGATATTAAACTTAACGCACATTGTTGCGTCCAACTGTTTATTTATCCGTTAGCCTTGAAAAGACAGCATTTCAAAACAAGAGCCCGTTTCTAAATGTATGTATAGGTGAAGGGTAACTTGAGTGAATACAATCTCAAAATAGGCCAGGAATGCTCAACAAATTCTGAATGATCATGTGCTCTGTTCAGTTTCCTTTCCTTTGAGCAATAGTGCAGAATTACTCATGATTACTGTTTTGAATATATTCACAAGAACATGTGGTTTTGGGTTCAGTTTCAAGCCAAGACATTTTACTTCAATTAATTTCAGTAACATTCCAGCATGGATGAAATGGCCATTAGCATGGTTGTGAAAGTTCTCAGAAATTGTGCAATCAGGTGACGTGTCTAAAATGTTTTTATGTCTCCACTGCACTCCACTGTCTGGGATCTGTTTATTTTATTTTCTCACATTAATGTTTTTTTTAGAATATGTTGGGTTTAAGAGGGGTCATTCTGTTGACAAATCAATCTCACACACACACATTACATAATCCTGGAGGGACTGGTTTGGGACTTCTCTACTTCATGTAATCGGTGGTCCACCACCCTAGTGTGAGAGTCTCATTTGTAGTTGCTGATCGAGAATAATCCAGAGGAGTTTATGCACCCTTTCCTTTGCTCCTTACCCAATTTTTGTGGATACACTTTAATTCAACAAAAATATTGGCTTGTTTTTGGAAATACATTAATGCATACTTATTACTTTAACTCAATCTTTTCTCCTAGTAGTTTCAATTGATATCATTTGTTTAACCATTTTAGACAATTTTGGATGTAGACTCAAATGAAATTGGAGGCTCTATTGTGTAGTACATAAATAAATTGACACAAAGGGAAGTTTTAATTTGCTGCAAAAAAACTTTATTACCTTCAAAACTGAAAAAAAAGAAAGATCCCTCAAAAACATCAACAGCTAAATTAAATTAAATGTGAAGGCTATGTAAAATAAAATAATTTTTTGTTTTCAGAGTAGAGGAAATATTCACAGTGCAAAAATCAGCCCACACCCTTATCATTATGTGCCCGATGCGAAAAGATCACTATCCAGTTACGCAAGTATGAATGCATTCATAATGGCATAATTATGATACAATTTCTATTTCAAATAGACTATGCAAGATATGAGGTACAAAAGGGCAAGGATATCTGCTGCACCAAGGCAGTAACATTCATTTTTCACATCTCTAAAGTGCTTCCTCTACAACATATTGTTCTAAACGTTTGATGGTGTTTGGGATTGGAACCAAATTCATTGAAAATTGAGGAAAACAAAATAAATACATAAAACAAAATAAAAACAGTCATTTGTAGGGAGCCCTAGGTGTCTAAGAGAACGCATCATTCTTAATCATTCAAGTAGTAATCTTCTTAATAACTGCATTCAAGATGAGCATGGTCAAAGATTAAGTTGGTGATCCCCCAAGTCCTGAAAAAAATGTTGAGCAGAGCAGTAGTCCTTGCAAGAGGGAAAAATAGTCTGCATATTTACACCCACATTTAAGGGGGAAAAAAATTATGTTGATAATGTCCAAGGCTCAACCTGAATATTCTCATACAGATACTTTATCCTCCTTCTGGTCATCTGCTCTCTCTTTCTCATCTTTGTCTTTGTCCTTGCTCTTTTTAGACTTCTTTTTCTTATGCTTATGTTTCTGTCCCTTCTGCTCCAAGTCCAACTCGTTGTCGCCGTGCTTCTTATGCTTTTTGTGTTTCTTGTGTTTCTTATGCTTCTTCTTCTCTTTCTTCTCTTTCTCCTTCTTGTCCTTTTTCTTTTTGTTGTCCTGGCTGCCGGTGGAGCTTGCACTGCTGCTGCGTGCGTTGCTGCCGGCTGGGCTCTGGCTCTGACTGTGGCTGGGTGAGGCACTGCTGTCGCCGTCACGGTCTCTTCCCCTGGCCTCGGCCCTGCTCTCGGTGTCCGAGGCCTCGCTTTCACTCTCACTGTAGTCCGGCACAAAAGCCGCCTCGTCCGTTTCACGGCCTAGGTCGGACGGAAGACGTGCGGAGCGGGCCGACAGGGGCTTGACTTTGGGGTGGTCCCTCTCCACACGTGACGTGGCGGCACCTCTTCCACCATCAGCCCGGGCTTCGGGTGAAGACATCTTGTTTTCAGGGGTCCGGTGTCCACTGTGCTCCCGTTCCCGGTTGGGCCGACTGTCCACGTGCCTTGCGACCCCCTCTCTACTCACTGGACGCTCTGTTCTGTGTTCCTCAGGCGCGGCGCGCTTTGAATCAGGCGCACTCTGGTGCTGCCGTCTATCCGTCGGCTCAAAACTGTGAGCCTCATTGGTGGAGGGGCGCTTGGCCGCATCAGTGTGAGCCTCCCGATCCCTTCCTTTTGAAGTGGGAGGTGGGGACTCCCTCCTCCTAATGGGCTCTCTGGGCTTGCCGTCTTTGGGTTTGGTATCGGAGTGGTCCCTACCACTGGACCGGTGGTCAGGCCTGCGTTCAGCGGAGGAGGCAGTGCTGTGGTCCCTGCTGGTAAGCTTGCGGGAGGCTGGATCAGGCCTCTCTGACTGTCGGTCCCGGAAGGAAGACTGGGTAGAAGAGGATGAGCCCTTTTCACTGCCATGGTCACTGCTTCGCTCCTGGGTGCGTTCTCGGTCACCGTTGGACCCGACGGGTTTTCTTTTCTCTGAAGGCTCACGGTCAGAGGCAGGGCGCTCTCTCTCCCTCTCTCGCTCACGCCCTCGTTCCCAATCTTTCTCTCGCTCTCTTTCCCGCTCCCTGTCCCTTTCCCGTTCACGGTCTCTTTCCCGCTCTTTGTCTTTTTCCCTGTCTTTATCTTTGTCTTTGTCTTTTTCCCTCTCCCTTTCTTTCTCAGTTTCCTTTTTCTCCTCTCTCTCCTTGTCTGAAGGTGTGGAGTCTTTACCAGGCTTGACTTCCATCTGGCCTTCCTTAGAAGAGGTGGAAGCCTTCTCTGCAGGGGGAGATGCCTGATCATTTACCTTCACAGTGGTACTAGCGAGTGCCTTCTGTGGGGCATCCGATCCAGAATGGCTGCCATTGCGGTTCAATTCTGTTCCCTTGGACTCATCTTCCTCTGATTCGTAGTCTTCCTTCTCCCACTTGGAGCGTGGCACTTGGATCAAGACAATCTCATCCTCTGCAGCCGTGGTGCTATCATTGGTGTATTCTTCAAGGGTCTTGACTACAGTCTTTCTCAAATCAGCCTTCTCCTCCAGCCTCTTGATGGGACTACCTCCAGTTGAGCTAGTGCTGTGAATGACACACAAAACCTGATGTTAGGACAAAAAAAAAAATCTTTCCTCAAAATTAATTTTGTCTTTGTCTTAAAGTTCCAAGACACTATAGGATTCAAATTTGATTCAGCACATTTCAAGTCGTTTTTATATATCAGCAGAAAAGCAATGACTTCATAAGCTGTTGATTTAATAAGCAAATGACAAAGTAGTCATTCACAGAATTCAGATATATGATCATTTTTTTTTGTTTCCTTACCTTGTGTAGTCCACCAGGATTGAACCTGAGCCGTCAGTAGCCTGAACTCTTCGGCGCATCTTTCCCCTCGTCTTATCGGGTCGGCTCTTTGGGGCTTCATCTCTGTGTTCAGGCGAGGGCGCCGTGTCTGTGCTGATCCTTTTGCCAATCTCACGGTTGATCTTGATCTTTCTCAGAGGCCCTGGTTTAATGTCCATCAGAGGTGGGATAGCAGGCTTTAGCTTCTCTGGTGGCTTCTCAGTCTCTGCTTTAATTTTAGGTTTTGGGGACCCCTTGGCCATCTCAGGAACATCTACTCTTGGGGACTTAATCGTGGGCAAATCAAGCTCTTTCCCTGCACTTGAATCATCTTTTCTCCTCCTCTTTTCTTGCTTGATATCCGCTGCCTTGATAAATGGCTTCTCCTCAGTCTTGATGGCTTTTTCAACATCCCTCTTTGACTTAACCTCTTTGGTAAGACCTTTCTCTGGTTTAGCTGAGTCTTTTACCAGATCCTTCTTGGCTTTTGGTTCCTCTTTGACCTGTTTAGTCTCTTGATGGTGCTTTGCTTGTCTTGGCACTTTGCGAGCCAACATTGCCTTCTCTTCTTTCAGAGGGGTGGATGGCTTAATGGCCTCTGCCTTATGAGACAGGTCTTCCTTGGTTCGTTTGAAAGGAGGCTCAAGCGAAGAGGTCTTGGCATCACGCTCCGTGTCTACCTCCCTGTCTCTGGAGGACTTGGTAGTCTTTCCGCTTGTTTCTTTCTTTGAGGCACTGTTGTCAGCCTTACGCTTCACCTTCTCAACTTTTCCCTTTGTCTTCTCTTTCCTCTCCTTGTCTGAGGTGCTTTTGTAAGGAACTGCAGCGCCGTCCATGGGTTCGTCTCTGACTGGAGTGGCATCATCGCGACTGGAGGCCATCAGGGGACCATCCCCTTTGCGATCATCTTTTCTATTGTCGTCCATGGAGTCAGAGTGGCCAAACAGATCACAGTCGTCACCCTTCCTCTTCTTCCTGTGCTTCTTGTGTTTTAGGCCTTTGGGGTCGGCAGCTGAACTGCTGTTGGAAGGCTCTCTTTCTTTGGGTGCTTTTAGGGGATCTTTGCTACTGCTTCCTCTGCTGGGTCCAGGTCCAGGAATGCTCGGACCACCAGCTACTCCATATTTCTCAGCACACCTCTCCTGGTATGTGAGCGCTGGGTTGCGACTTCTAGAACTTCCACCGCTTCCATGGCTCTGGGGAGGGGGAGAATAGTCATCTCTACGCCCCCGTGTATAGGGAGAAGTGTCTCTTTGACGCATCAAGGGCAAACGCTCAGGGGTGTATGGCTCCCTGGTAACTAAGGGTGCCCGGCCTCGGGGCTCTCGGGGTTCTCGGGGTTCTCGGGGCTCTCTGGGTTCTCGGGGCTCTCGGGGCTGGTCAGCTGGGGCATTATGGTAGGACTTACCATACTTTTCATACCACTCACGATATTCCCTCTCCCACTGCTTATACCTTTCCCGCTCATAGGGGTCAGACATATCTACCTCTCGGCCGTAGAAGGCTTTGAGGTCAAATGGGACCGGGTCTCTGTACCGTCCTGTGAATTTGCGCTCACGGTCAAGGTCAAGGAGTGGGGGAGGACCCTGTTTCTTGTTTGGGCTGTGGCTCCTGTATGGAGGTGACCTGGAGCGTGAGCGGTAGGGTGCACTACTCACTGGCCCACTGTCTCGACCTTTGAAAGAGGGGGAACGGGATCGGGAGCGGCGGTAGCCATGTGATCGAGACCTGGAGCGATAGCTACGGCTACGGGCCCTTGCACGGCGGGGGTAAGGCGAACGGGAATAAGAGCGAGAGCGTGAACGAGAGCGGGAGCGGCTGATTGATCTCGAGTACGATCGAGACCTGGAACGGGACCGAGAGCGGGACTTTGAATAGCTGTAGGAAGAGCCGCTGTAGGATGAGCCTCTATAAGGAGACCTGGACCTGTGAAGAGAAGAAAGTGATCAAAATGTGTCCTATGATACTCGACAATCATAGCATAGCACACAATAATGCTTAAATTGACATACTAACCTAGAATAGGACCGTCTCCTCTCCTTTTGAATCTTTCTATATTCCAGCAGCTCCTTGGCAAAGTCGTTGGTGAATTTTTCCAATTTTGACTTCTCCCTGGTAGGGAATCGACATTGCGTACTATTCACCAAAAACAGGGACGAGAAAACTTGACGGTTAAAATACAGGAAAAGCATTTGCAACAACAAATCAACAAGCCAAGTCACGAAGGTCACAAAATAGAGATGAATTTCAGAAATTAATTTTAACTAAAGATATTTGACACATCACTCTTCATATGGCAGGTTCATTAAAAATGCACTCACTCCTCTTTAAGCCTACGCTGCTGCCTGTAGAACTCCTCCCTGGACAGGAATGGTGTTGGTGGCACAGGGTTGGCTACAGGAGGCTGGGTGCCAGGTGGCACCCAGGGAGCGACAACATTAGGCAAAGCTGGAGGATACCCAGGAGGGGGCACATTGAAACTGGGTGCAGGCTGCGGGCTGGCGTTGTACGGCAAGGAGTATGGCGGAGGGACCACATTTGGTGGCTGAGGGATGGGATGCTGTGGTGGGGCATAGAGGGCTGGAGGAGCAACCCCATACACATGAGGACCCACAGGAGGAGGCTGCAGTGGTGGCTGCTGATGATGCTGCGGTGGTGGCTGCTGCACAGGTGGGGGCTGCAGAGGTGGTCCCTGAGAGCGTGGGGGACGGTCACCGTGCATCCTTCCTCTGCCAGAAGAGCTGTAAGACATACAATGGATTAGCGTGATACTGGAATAATTTGCAGAGCGATAAAGTTATAAATAAATGACATCTTCACTTACGGATCCCATCCTGGTCGACCACTGGGTCTCGGACCACTAGATCTACCCGGTGGTCCTGGGTGGGGTGGGTGGCCTGTGAGAAGATCAGTGTTGAATGTCAGACTAATATTTCAAGTTCTTAATAATCATTATTATGTATGTATGGGCCGTGTTGTAATCTCACCTGATCTCTGCATAGAGTGGCCAAGCTGGTGTGGTGGTCCAAGCTGGTGTGGTTGACCAAGCTGGTGTGGTGGACCAAGCTGGTGTGGTGGTCCAAGCACTTGAACCTGGAATCCCTACAGACAGAACATGGGAGTTATCAATCAACAAGATCGAGTTAACAGAATCATCCTATACCAACATGGTGTAGTACAGACACTCACCTTCGGAATGAGAGGCGGTGGACCTGATTGATCTGTTGAGACAGTCACAGATGGGCCTGGTGCCGTAGGGTCTGACTCCCTGGAAAATGAAAAAATCCAATTACTTTCACAACGAAGTAAAAAAAAAAAAAGGAGAATAATTGTCAAGTCTACACAACCTAAACATTACTTATTGGCAAGACCGAAGTGGGTAAAGGAAGTCTGAACTATACTTACTTTGGTGCTTGGTTGTCCTCCAGCTTGACGGCACGCGGTGGAGAGGACACTGTTGGGCTGTAGCTGCCTGTTCTAGGTGGCGCGCTACTGCTCTCTAAGGGGTTGGTACTGGATGGAGGGGGGGGTCGGAAGCCTGCTGGGTGACAGCCGAGGGTGCGGGTGCAGTGGCCGCTGGTGGAGCTTGGGGAGGGGTAATAGCTGCTGCGGGCCGGGGCATGTTGGCCATCAGGGGGTCCTGCTGACGGGAGGCGGGGGGCCGGACAGCCTGGACGGGGCGCTGAAGACGGGGCTGGGGAGCCTGTGCCATGGCAGATGCCTGATTGGCCTTACGGATCCGCTTGGTGTAACCAGTCTCATTTTTGAAGTTGTTCACCGCCTAGCGAGGGAAAACGTGACAAGTCATGTAAAATGTTAATAATCTTACGTTTTTGCCGACCCAACTGTGAAAGATATTGATGATTTGATATATTCAGCTGCCTGATTCACTCAAGCGTCTTACTTGGCGTAAGAACTTGTTGGCAATTAAGGCATCTGGGGAGACGTCAGACTGGTTACAAGTAGGACACGTGTGCTCTTCTGACTCCAGCAAGGAAGTACGGATACCTGGCCGTAGCAGCAGCAGAGGAACACAAAAAGAGAAGTATTCAATCAATACATTAACAGAACACGCACAACCTTATCACGTGGTTAAGCAAAGCTGAACTGAGGGGACTCACAATCGTCACAGTAGCTGTTTCCGCAGCAGGGGATTACGACTGCATCGGTCATGAGGTCTTTGCAGAGGAGGCACAGCAGTTCATCAGGAACAGGGTCCTCTTCCTCTGAGGATGAGGACTGCTCCTGAGGGAGGAATGGAGGCTTCTCCTTCTTCCCAATAGCATAGGCCTCCCTAGAGTACAGTGACAGAAGAATGATTAAAAACAGACAGCTACAATTGTCTTGTACCTTGTACACAGATATCAATGCCCAGACTACAGGCAAATCGGATTTGTTTCTCAAAATCAGATCTTGAGACAAACTGACGCACTGTTATTTGCAAGTGATCAGATTGGATGCGTGTCAAGACATCACCAATCAATCTGCATGGGTTGCTGTGGTAACGACGACACTACATAGCATCGCACTCTCAAATAGAAGCAATGAAACCATATAAGTTTTTAGGCGCTCTGCTAGTAGCAGCAGGAATTCCACTATTCCAGTCACTCAGGATTTGACATTCAGTGACATTGTCATTGTGTGTCGCGTTGTGAGTCCAGACAGTAGACATCTGATTGGAAACCCTTTTCGAACCTCCAAATGTGGTGGATCAGATTTGCAAAAACAGATGTGCTTTTTTTGTTGTCCAAACAATCAAAAAAATCAATCTGGCCACAATCTGGATATGGCAAAAAAAAAAACTGATTTGGGTTGGCAATGTGAACAAGTTCTTAGATACACCCCCACTTCAGTGTTTTGTGGTATTTAAAATAAACATGAAAACATGAAATAACCAAAGGGGTCACAATTTAAATATTCTCTTACGCATCTATGGTGGGGATAGCATAGCGTCCTGTGTTGGTTAGCATAGCTCCCTTCATGCTCGGGTCATCCACCTCCATCATAAAGCTTCGAGGTATTCCTGTGCTCTTTTTGATCCTTTGTGGAGCCTCAAAGCTTTTGTCCTGCTGGCACAATGACAAGATAAATGATTACTTCCCAGGGTAAGCTGAAACATGGGACACACTGCAGCATTTAGGGGTAACACAGACATGGTTTAGAACATGCACAGCACTACCTAACTCAATATTACTGAGAGAGACAGGATGGTGACGAGATAAAAGGGAATGTAAAGAAAACCCACTTACCCCGTTTGTCGGACAGTTCCGTATGTAGTGTCCATTTTTCCCACATCTAAAACAGGTGTAGTTTGGAGGCGGAGGTCCCACAAGCTTCTTCATGTAACTGGTCGAACAAAGTTTATGTTATACTGTCTGCTTGTCATATGCAAACCAGTTGAACGTTTCTGAGAAAAAAAATACTTACTGTATAGGATCATAGTCATGATTGGACTGTGACATCATAGCTCTAATTTTGTCTTCCTCGGATGCATTCGCCTCAGCAAGATTGGCGGTCTGTTTAACAGGTAATGTTTTTATAGACAAAATGGTCATGGCATTAAGAATCTACAGGCACAGAAGCCCTGAAATGCACGCCTTGCATATCCTGTAAAGAGTAGCGGGTTGCCATTTCCATGAACGTTGCTCTCCAAAGGTAAGTGGATGGGGAGTACCTTAAGCCTTCAATTTGGTTTGTCAAAGACAGCAATCATGCATGTCAGTGTTGTCTGTTAGCCCGTTCAAACTAGCAGATTATGTGCACTTACATAAAGTTTCCATTAAAAGTACATCTTTGGTTAGTTACAACACCTACACTAGAGAGTAACTGTGGGGTTCAACAACTGCAACACTATAAGGAATGAGTGACAATTTTACATTAAGCCTAAAATGTGCTGTTTACAGACTTTTTTTGGCAAAGCCAATGGTGTGACAAAACGAAGGACCGCCATTGGTTGCATCCAAATGAACAGTTGGCACACTCATGTCAGGAATGCACACTTTCTTCATAAGGCACTCACTATGCTCATCCCACCCAGTATTGCCCAGGGTCTAAGAGATCTGGCATTTAACAGACTTCTGCAGACTTCCACGCATACATGAAAGGAGCAAAATGGTCAAGCTGTTTATTCACCAACACACCAAATAACTTATGTATAAAAATAAATAAATAATAATAATAAAAAAAAAATGTCATTACAGGAGCTTAAGTATGTATTGATAATTTTCCCCCAAAAGGTTCTACACTGAGCAAATAAAAATCACAATTGTTAAAAATACAAAATAAGCCCATGATGCAATGATGTTAGACATATCTATAATAAGTAACACAAATAATCCATTTCAATATGGCACTGATAGAAGGACAAGAGGACAGTGATGTGATCTAAAACGTCCATGATACAAAGCGAAAAGAAGTAGACGTCTGTCAAATGTATGCTGAATTATTCAGATAAAGTAAACATTTTGTTACGCAATCAAAATGATCAGTAGTGATGCAAGTCCTTTACGTAAGGCTCAACTTGGTCTTGGTAAAAAAAAAAAGATGGAGGAAAAAAATATAAAAATGCTCCGGAAAAAAAGTCTGCTTCACACCAAGAAATACAACTGTAGGGGCGAATCTCAAACATCTTGAAGGAGGGACAATGGAATAAAAATATACATATGAAAACGGGGGGGGGCGGGGGCAGGGGCAGGGGGCCGTTGGAATTAGAAAAATAAGCTCCCATCTTCTAGCCCCAGGACTTGGCTTGGTAAATGCAAGGCTTTAAGGGTACTCCCCTCCATAGCAGCAGGCACATGAGCTGACTCTTTACAGGACAAGGCATGCACAAAGGCAAAACACTGACTGATAATTAACACAGCATTTCAATGGAAACTGATCAGCAACAGGAGGCAACCCATTTTTCACCTGTTAAATGAGCAAATGTGGTCAAACTATTGGAGTTACTGTGGAATAAAATTATACACACTCTTGCTGATCAGTTTCCTTTTCACATTTACAGAGGCACAAACATTCTACGGGTGTGCTTTCAATCATTGTGAAATATTTTGTTAGTGAAGTTCCTTAAAAAGCACACCGGCACAGTTGGATGCATGATTACAACAGCTTGTAGCAGAAGAAATGGTTCCACATATTTCAACTTCAGTGCATAATTAGTCCAACATTTTGGCAAAAAGATGCCTTTATCATCTGATTTTAAGTTTGCTGCTACATTTCCTCCGCTACATTAGGCTTTGACCGGCACCTCTCTACTGCAGGTATACATTCACCCTACTTCAAGTCAAAGATATGGTCACTACAATGTTACCACATTACATGTTGAACCACACAAGTAGAGATTCGACACAAAAAACATTGTATGGAACACAGTGAATTGCCACACATATTGTTAACAGAACACTTTAGGGGGATATGCCCAACCATGAAACCTTTAAGCAAATTTCACAAATTGCAATTAGTATAAAATCAACACACAAATCAAAACAAAATTGATATTTTAGAAAATTAATTGAAATAACTCATGGGCAGACATATCCAAAAAATACTGCATTAGATAGAATTTTAAAGACAGTGACAAAGGACAGTGTTGGTATACCTTTGAGAGCTGGGCCAATGAAATGCTGCCAGGAGAATCATCAATCATCTGTTTGTGGAAAAATTAGAAGACAAAACAAGTTTACTGCTGCAATAAGGAACTAGGTTGAATGTCGCCCCACTAGCAGACACTGGCCATCCAAAACTGAGGCAGAAAAGAACACACTCTAAGAGGTATTCAAGTGACCTTAGCACCTAAAATGTAACAGTGGTATAGAGTGTGTATGTTACAGGAAAAAAAAAAAAAGGACAAAAAAAAACAGTTAACGTTGAAGACGAACACATATTTCTGTCTGGCAGAGAAACTACCTGAATTTTTCCAAACTCTTACTCTTCTATGGTCATACAGAGGCTGATTAATCAATGTTAAACATTACATTGGCATTAGTTAGGACCAGCTGCTTGATAAATACTGGAGTATCTAAACAGAACTTTCCATTGAACTGGTTACAAGAAAACTAACATGGTTGCCTGCCAGACATTATAGTGAATATGCTGCCAGATCAGATAAGGCTCTCACCAGTGAACACACAGGGCCTTGCAAGAGGTATCCAGTTATGTTACAGAGGTATTTTATTGACAAAAGTTGTGTTCATCATCATACACAGCACTGAAACCGATCAGCTTGTGTAAACAGTACACTTGTCAAATACCCATGGTACAAAAATCCATAGCTCAGCAAGTTATTAACTGCGATGCATCAGCTATGTGAGCAAGGTTATGTCAGTAAAAAAATCAGACCATCCCTTTATCAGGGATCAAGTATAAATGTCCCACAAGTAAACCAACAGTGCGACAACGGCAGATATATTAGTGGCATATGGTTTTGAAAAAAAACATATTTTGTTAAATTACAAGCACCCAGTCAAGTGCAGTTTTAAATCAAGAGCAAGAAAATGCAAATATAGACCACCCCTGCAATTAAAATTGTTGGCAAAATTCCTCTCAAATATGCAATATTTCAAAACTAAGGGGCTTGTGCTATATGTAAAATCCTATTTAAATCTTTTCAGAAAGAAGAAATGACTACCAAATCATTTAACTTCCACAATGTACCAAGACATACACATTTTCACAACATCTGCATTACTTATCAGTCAGGTCTACTGTCAGAATCAACGTCTAACTACAAGTGGTGTGCTTTGACACACAGTAATATAACACTACATGCACACAAACAAAATTATACCGGAGGATTAGGCATCTTCCTGATTCTAAAAGTATACCACACCCATATGCAGATCATTTAACATGTTAGTATGTGTCTTTGTCCAATGGTTAATAAGCACTACTGCTGCAAGATACAGAATAAAATCAGCATCCTTTAAGGACAAATAAATAGGGGAATTAAGATTATGAATGAACACATTTGAACAGGATTTAGGAAAAGAAGACACTAATTAATTATTTTTATGATGAACAACTAATGTTGGTCCTTTCCTATGAACTAAGAAATAAATGATTCCAGTTTCAAGTGTGATTTCGTGTTGAGAAAAAAAGATTGAATTTCAATCAATGCTTCAACAATAAGCGCACAATGCTTAGTCATCACCCTAGTTGTTTGAGATTAAGGAAACAACGTCAAGCGTTTTAGGAGGTGTGAGCCTTTGTTGCTCCTAATCCATTTAGCATACAGTTGAGAACAGAAACAGGCATATGAAAGATATTTGTCCCTTATCATAATCAAAGTCTTCAAACATGGAAAGTCAGACATTGAGCTATGTAATACAAAGAGAAATTAAAGGCAAAACACAACTTTTATTTAAAACGGGGGGGGGGGGGGGGGGGGGGAGAACTAAAAAAAATAAAGTTTTACAAATGTAGCACTTCAAAGACAGACAGACTGAACATGCCATGTTCAATAACCATCAGAATTTGAATGATCAAATACATAATTCTGTACAACAGAATTCAATTAAACCTGGGTTTCAATGTGAAATACAGTGCAATGACATGCACTTTAACACTTTACATATTACTGGATTATGTTCAAAAAATGATAAAAAACATCATTTCAAAACATTACAATGTTATAAAACCCTACCACCACACACCACATCGTGGTACTGGGTTAAAATGGGCTAAGTTTATACTGTCAATGAAACTAGTGTATTATTTGTTCAAGAACAACAGTGTGTGTGTGTGTGTGTATGTGTGTGTGTGTGTGTGCGCGTGTGTGTAAAGTGCAGTTTGTGAATTGAACAAAAGGGAGTGTTTTTTTACATACTGCTTTTGATGGTCCACTTGGAGGTTCTGATCGATCACTATGGTGAGAACAAACAAAAAAACAAATGACTAACTTTGCATTCATAAAGAGAAAAATATACCACAGCTTCCAGTAGCATTTTTAACACCACTTACAGTGAAGTGTTCGCAAAATACTTAATATGTGTGACATTATGAGGTAGGTGTGTTGACGTTTAAACTTACATAACAAAAGTTTTGCTTGTTGCTTTGACACCACCAATTGGGATTCGTCTAATGATGACTGAAGAATTTTTTGATATGAATGCTCCATCATCCGTGTACTCTGAAAAATAAGGATTTAATAAAAAAACAATTCAATATAGCTGTGAGATATGTAGTAAAGCAACATACAATTAGGCTGTTCTTAGTTAACGATAAGGTACATGAAGGTTTAACTACGATAAAAAACGACTGTTCATGATATGGAGAGGGCCACCTGTGTTACCATTACATTATAGCTGAAGCCACCTGTCAGGGCCTAACACCCAAAAGTATTTCTACTAGGGGTCTAGGAGTTCATTGGCGTTCGTTAGCAACCAGATTATAAAGTCTTGATAGTTCATATTAAACTGAACAAATGGAAAGCCATTGTGCACTGTCATCTCTATATGTTTTGTTTATATAGAACACGTGGCATTATTCAAGATCAAATCGAGTAACTGAGTTCTCAATCAAGATGACGTTTCATATTTAGCTAGCACACTCTGTAATGGCGGTCAGAGTATATTGCCTTGTCTGAACATAGCCAGTTAGCAAGCTAGCAGTAGCCATTACAGCTAGCTGGCAGAGCTAGTTCAGACTGATGTAACTACACCCACGTGCCATCACATTACCGCTGATTCAACCCTTTTTAAATGTCATTTTATTCACGGAAGGATAATGTGATCAGCTTATACCGACACCAATTAATGCAGCTAGCTAAATCCTGACACTTTGGAAGAAGATAGTCAACCTTTGCCATCAGAGGTTGCGTTGAGACCGAAAATGTAAATGTAGGTCCAAGCTGTTGTCACCATTAGCTAACGCTGGTTAGCCAAGTACAGGCTAGCGATGATGTCAATGGCAGCGTTAGCGAGCTTGTTTATGCCAAATGTAACAATTAGTTTATCATTTCTTTGATTCAGTATCTTACCTTCTTTCGTCTGCGCGTTGGTAATCTGTAAGTCGCAGTCAGCAGCCTTCAGTTTTTCCCGACCCATGATCTGTCTTTTCAAATCACTCAACGTGATATGAAGGCCATCAAATGTGACCGTGTCATAGTTAAGCTTTGATGAAAATTTGTAATGAACACACGACATGTTGGAAGAGTTCCTCGCTATCGATTTACCAAACAAAAACAGATGTCACTTATTTCCCGAAGATGGAGTTTGTTTGAATGGTCCTAATAACTTGCTAAACAACCTGCATTCAATGCTAAAAGCACACAAAACCTGTCGATTAGCTATGCAAGCTAATGCACTAGCAACCAACCCTTACGGGTTCCCCATTTCGCTAACTGCTAATCTCGGCCTCAAACATGGCCAAAATATGAGGGTGGCAAGGTAATGCTAGCTTGCTACCCGCAGTTAGCTCTCTACCCAGCCAACAATAAACAAAACTGGTGTAAAATCAACAAATGCAAAGAAAAATATTAGCGTGTGTATTCACCACTGATATGTTCAACTACCTATCTAACGCAATGGCCAAGACACCTTGTCATTTGTATCTTGGATAAATTCTTTTTCAGTTCGTCACAATCAATGCCATGACAACAAATTATCTTCCAGAAGCATTCGTGACCAAAGTCCATACGATGCTTTCAGGATGAAGCACCGCAAAGTAAAAATGTCCCAATTTTTTATACAATGAAATGTCGTTGCTCAACTGTCCGTCACGTTAACAGTTCCAAGAAAGCAATTGTAGAGAGCTCAGTTGGCGTCAGGTTTCGTTTAAAGTCCCTTGAACGAATGACAGAAAAGTCCAAATGGTCAATGACCAATAACCATGTATCGGTCACCAGGCAATCCAGTCCAATGATAATGCAACCGAAGTCCAGATATCCAACTTACACGCTCCTCGAAGAGAAAAATACAAAAAGATGTCACTGAAAAGGAAAGAACAGACGTGAAGTACTCGTTGATTTCACAAGGCCTCAAAATGGCCTCCTAGCTTACCAAAACAAAAAAAAAACGACGTACGCCAAGTTAACATTGGCTAGCAAGCTATTTAGCTAGCTGATTAGCTAGCAAGCGGACTGATTCACGTAGACAAAACAAAACGAACGCCTAGGGAACTTATTTTATTAAAATATATTTACAAAAGCAGCTGAACTCCTTTATTCCAACTGTTCAAACGTGAAATCGATTCCGCCATTCGTCTTCATCCCCAACGACAAAAATAACTCAGTTTAGTATCATTTGGGGTTTCCGCAACGGTCGCAGGGGCTACTTGTATGCGTAAAGGAGAGAAACTGCGCTTGCGCACAACATCGACGTATTCAAATCAATCCTATTTTAAAGATTGTTTGCCTTATTTGTTTGTACCACTAGAGAAGTAAATAAAATACTTGAAATCAAATATTTGAGAGAAAACTTTATTTCCATATAAAATACATAAATAGAGCATCTGCAGGTGGGTCTACAGGCAAGAAATATTTTACAGTGACAATGAAAGTACATAATCATTTAGAGGTCAAAGAGTGTGGGACAAAATTAGGCAGTTTACAGTGGCTTGTGAGCATATTTTGTGTCATTATATATATTTATAATATATATAAATTGTTGGTTAAAATATTAAATGCACACTAAAACTGTTACGTTTCTAAATAGCAGAAATATCTCTACATGTAATCTCTTGGCAAGACCACAACACTTCTGACTGTATTTTGGACATGATAAACTTGATAGTGGCAATTTCTTGAGGAATTTGTAGGGACAGCCAGCTTTTAAACGAGTTACAAAATGTTCCTTTTACAACAATATATATTGGGGAAGACAGCACCTTACAAACCTAGCTTTTTCATCTTCAGTCATTCTTGGCACAGTAAATTCCCCATACAGTGGCGTAAGCTCTTACATAATTGCTAGGACGGCATTCTTATGCAAAAGAACCAAAACCATATCAGCTGTCAATGGCACAAACCACGTAGAGGAATGCATGAACCAACAAAAACTGACAGGTTCTTTGTGCTTTTCATTCTACATAGGCATTGTCTTTCATGTGTCCATGGTATGGACTAAAGCCTCTGAATCATTTGTATTTGATATGGAACTCTTCAAATACTGAAAAATAAGAAAACGTTCAACAGAAATATATGCACAGTAGTTTGAACAAGCTAATCTGCCAACATAGAAGCATCCATACACATTTTCCATTTGTCATTATAAATTCTTTATGTACTTGTTTGTTAATGGATATGTGATGGGAAAAAAAAAAAAAAAAAAGAGTAATCCCTTGATGAAGATATCACTGAAAAATATATGAGTTATAACATATTGCATATGACCTCTGAAACGAACTCTAAGACCCTTCTCAAGCTAACCACCAAACACTTAAAAATAAATTCTATTGTTGAAATCCATAGCAAACGTACCATACATGTATACAAGCTTTGTAAGGAAAGGTGATGATAATATATTGCAGTGTCCTACGGAAACAGAGGGCTTCTTGCAGTGTAAATGTCTAAGGTTTGTGGAGCAAGGTGGCTGTAGGGTTGGCGGTAAAAGGCCTCATGAAGGCTCTATGCAAGAGCCGTCTTGAAGGTGCTCCAAGCATGGAAGCAACGCGTGAAGCAGTGAGGCTCATTGCCCTTGCGTACTAGTCTGAGCTTCCTCGGGGTCTCTGCCTCCTTGGACCTCATGTGCTGGATGTAGACCTGAAACAAAGGATTGGTAGATGAACATGTAATACTTCCAGTGTAGTTGTAAAGAGGACTTGTTTTCAGTGTAAACTACGGAAGATTAGCTCTGGTGATGCAACAATGTCATTTGGTTTTACCTGACAAGCTTTCAGACTTAGTTTGATTTCCACCTGGCTGGTTTGAGTGCCCACCCACATGTAAACCTGGGAGCAAACAAGAAACCCAAAATATTATTATTCACGTTAAAGCATTGAAATTAATACTATTATCATGCACCTTTTTTGTATTTACACTGAAAGAAACACAAAACAAACACACACACACACACACACACACACACACACACACACACACACACACACACAAACAAACAAACAGACAGATAGACTGAAAGGTAGATAAACAACATCTACTGCAAGCACACAGAGAGACATCTGGCACAAAACATCCTCTTTCTTAAGAAACTTTATGCAATGCAGAAGAATTCTCTAACAGCTACATTACACCCAGATAGACAGATAGACAGATCCTCACTTCTTTCCCATTGTCCAGAAGCATAATGTCATCATCAGCCAGGTCATCTTGACAAAAGTCTGAACACTTCTCGGATACAGCAAAGTAACCCTTTTCATTGGAACACCTAAAAAATGCAAGTAAACAAACTTAAAAAAATGAAAGCCAGTCCCTTTCTCTCAATTTCATTTAAAACCACAATCCCTGAATTATGAAAAAAGGGATTATGAATAAGATACCAACCTGAAGAGTCTAGCATATTTCATGTAGTCAGCGTCCTCATCATAAGGCTTTTGTGAGCCAATGCCAACCCAGAAGAAGTTTTCAGGCTCTTCTCCTTCGTTTATAACCTAGTAATGGTAATAATGGTGGCTGGTCAGCTCTGGTCTCCAACTTCTCTTTAAGATTTTCTATTCAATGTCTTTTTTAAACAGATGTTTCCTACATTCGATTTGCCATGCAAGCGATTATTTCTTTTACCTGCTTACTGTAGGTGTCATCAAACATGCAGTTCATGATGTCCTCAGCGAGTTTGGCTTCGTCTGGGTCTGCTGCTCGGCCCACCCACGTGTACACTATTCCCTGGTTGTCTGTGCTTTCAAAGGGCACCTACAGGATGGAGCACAAACAGCTATGGGACACTGGTCATGGTTTTGAAAAGCTACTTTCCATGTAACAGGGCAAAAGCACAAATCACGTTACCTTCAATATGAAGCAGAATTCCGAGTTGAGGTTACTTGAATCTGTGGCTATCTGAATCGTCCTGAAAGTCAAGAATAGGATATTAATATTGTCCATTCGTAACAGCGGGGAGGGAAAGTATGGCAAACATTTGCCCCTTCAACCAAGACTTCCACCACCAGATCAATTATTTTAGATACCTTTACTGCTAAACCTCCATTAGTAACTAACCAGTTCGTAACATTTGTTTTAAAAACCCCTTGTACACAAACACAGAACAAAACTGATGAAACATAGGTATTCCTCCTCTCAGCACTGACATAAGGAGTAGCTTATGGTTACCTAGTACACAGGGCACTGCCATTTGTCCTGATGTGGTACAGACTTGGCTGAACGTTGTCCACCTTCAACTTCCTCTTCCCTTTATGGATGATGAACTTCCTCTTAAAGTGGGAAAGAAACTTGAGGTTTTCTTGCTGCTGGGTCATTCTGACCACCTAGACCAGACAGAGATGTATATTATTACACCTGAAATGAACAAACCTATCTATGAAAGTCCACGAGTATTTTAATTTGTAATATTTTAGGATGATAAAGGCATTCAACTTTTGCTATGATGTGGAAAACCGTAAACTACTACCTAAACATTAAATTAAAGTGTTAAAGCACTAAACATTATAGCATATTTCAAACCCCTTATTCAAGGTTTGCACAAAGATTTGTCGTCAAAATAAATATATTACAATTGCAGCAGGAGGCTACATCAAAAAACACCTTTGTGCACAGGAAATAACATTAGCTGTTCGTGTGAATTTCTGATTGATCTAGCCACTGTATGAATACCTCAAGTTTGCCTGGAAACAAACTCTCAAATTTCTTCTGCAGGCTGAAGGTGAACGTCAGCCAACCCATGTTGGAGGCCTCCCTGCCCTGCCAGAAGTACACGACACACTGGAAGTCCTCCTCCGGCTGTTTCTCGTCGTCATCAGCATCCTCTCCCCCTTTCCCTCTGCCCTTTCCTTTCTCTGGATCATCCTCGTACTCGACAGGCACCCAGTACCTGAGCATCACAACAATCAAACATCAAATGACCAGTGACAAAATTTCAAGATTTTACAAGCCAGTGCAATGTCCAAATTATGCTATCAAAAAATGAAAATGTTGTTAGATGTTATGTTTTTATGCATTTTTTTGTCAGGACAACACAAATACACAAGAATACTGGAAAAAACTGTATTAAAGCATATTTTCTGAATCACCTGGTTGGTTTATTTTCTAGAATGTATTTTTGATGACCAAAAACTACATATTGTAACTTTAAGAAAGATTCTGCAAAACAGACAGCATGGGCAAGAGACCACACACCACCCATGCTTACCTGCACAGGAATACATAACAGTCCTGAGTATGGAAGTGACCAAACTCTTCCTCTGGCAAGCGGGCAAACTTCTTTCCTTCCAGAACAAATCCTTCCATTCCATCCAAATCTTCATTCCATTCTTCCATCATCTGCTCCGCCTGAGTGAAGAGGTAAGAGTTAAAACCAAAGCAAAACACCAACTGTCGGAATGTGTGTGGTGCAGATGGGATAGGATTAATGCGCTAAAATGTCAGAAACAGCACTACAGAATACTGGCCCTTGATTGGTTACCTCAGTGAGTGGCATAGGGGGTTGCCTGGGAAGGAAGAGGGCCGTCAGGTCTGCCTTCATCTGGTCCTTCTTCTCTGCATCCTTCTTCACCTTACCAGACAGGTTATCTTTCTGTTGGACGCTTTCAGCATTCCTAGTATAGTCCACCTTGAGCACATCATCCCAGTTCTTGAACTTGGACTTGAAGACCTTTTTTCAAATGGGGTTCAAGGCAACAAAAACATTCAGAATGAACCATGACAAAGAACTCAGTGACAGTGTTCCAGACAAAAACTGAAAAAATGACATTACAATGCACATAATGTCTTATGTTACTTGAACTGTTTAATTACAAAGCTTAACCAAAACATATTTTGCCTAAATACAACACACTTTTTTCATGTCTTATTGTGTGAACCCATGAAATAGTTGAAATGTACAGACAACATCTCATATCATTATAAATCCCAATGGAATGAGTTTATAATCTGGGTGTTCTTTCTGCAGGGTTTACCTGGAGCTCCGTCCCCTCCAGGTTGCGGGTGACCACAGCGTGTTTGGGCCGGTGCAGCATACTGCACAACTCCTGTCCCAGTTTCAGGGCAGCTGCTCTGACCAGCCTTGGAGACTTGCGTCCAATCCAGATGAACACATCAGACCAGCAATCCAGGATGTAGACCCCTTTGGTGTCCAAAAGGCTTTGAAGCTAGAGAAAAACAAGAGCAGAGTGGTTCAGGACAATTCCAAACAGAAACAGGGAGATATGCTTAACTACACCGACAGGAAACTATAGTCCAGTTAGTAGATGTTTACCAGTCTGAGCTCAGGAATGACATCCAGCTTGAGCTTGTTCTTGTGTTCCACAGACAGCTTGTAGTTGATCTGGGGAAGCTCCAAGTATCCCAGGCCCAGTCCAACCTAATAGAATAACAATTGTTTTAAATTAACCTAAGAGTTCACCAGAACTGAACTAGTTTCGCTGGACCAAAACAAGGTGTTAGTCCCAAGAGAAATAGCTGTAGTCCAAACCTTGTAAAGCTTGGGTCGAATTGGTGCAAAGTCATCGGGAACATGCTTCTTGATCTCCTCAGGTTGACCTCCAAGTGCTTCCCAGAACTCAGGGGGCTCTGAATTCTGCATTAATGATGTGATCTCAGCTTTGCTCTTTCTCTCATTCTTGTTGATCTTCTCTGCAAATAATCTGTTGGATACAGCAATGATATAACTTAACACTGATGGAAAACCAAGCAAAACTATTTGTTTCAGTGATTTGATGTGCTTATCTAGGCTTACTGTCTACAAAACGAGATGGACTTAATTGGTGGTTTAGATATTAGTGGTACATGGAAATCTGTTGTAGACAGGGGTGTATGATATTTTAGTAGTGTTTGCACTAGTATTATGGACCACTGTTGGTGGCAGTATTGAAGACCCTAGCACAGAAGAATTTTCATGGCACAAAGCTTAGTCCGGTGCCATACCTGGCTTTCGTGGTGCCACTGAGTGTGGCATTTGCACCTCTCCACACAAACAGTTCCAGACCACTGTCCATCAAGAAGACAAACCTGAGACACACAAAAGATAAGGCATGAGATATGCACCACAAGGACCTCAAAACCACCTTAGCCAAAGTACACTCTTATTTACAGAGGGGGGAATTAGAGACTGTCAGGGGCTTACCGTGGGTCAAGTGAAGATGCCTTAACGGGGACAGATTCCAATCTGATATTCTTCTTTCCATACACTCGGTACAGCCTGTAGTCAAAACAGAGATTAGGGTGAGCAACATTGGAGCCTGTTGTACACCTGTTCTATCTTAAGATTTCAAGCAACGTTTCCTCCTCACCTTGCTGGATACTGGTTGTCCTCAACTGTGTAGAATCCACTGGCAGTTCCTCCCTCAATGTATGAGATTTCATTCTCAAATACCTAAGGGTTACAAGCATACGTAAGAATTCAGTTTACTCAACCAAGACAGTAAATCACCCCAACGACCCATGAACGCCAGTTGGCTTTTTTAATTCAAAAATACTGCATTACTTGAACGCTCTACAGCCAGAAATAACAAGGCAAAACCCCATTCCATTACTCCCTGGGATATTGTACTAGAACGGTTGTCTCAAAAACTGAAGAAAACGTCATGATTCAAGAATGCACTATTTGTTAACATGATTTCATGAGCTTACTTTCCCTGTTGCAAATAGTTTAATTATTTTTAGTACTTGTAAAAAATTATCCCTTAAAAATGCTTCACAAATGGTGTTCCTGCTGGGGAATCAGGTGGCAATTTATAGTCAAGGTCCCTACAATACAAACTCCATTACACACTAAGACATTAACAAATCATCTGAAAAATAGCTAGAAGTACTCCTCCTTTAGGATTTACTGGTATTGTTACTGTAGTGAAATAGGGAGTCACTGTATTGCACTAACCGCACTGAACTCCTCACTCTCCTCTCCCATTTCCTCACGGATTGTCCTGCACTCCGCCCCCAGGTTGTTCCGCAGATTGACAGCGTGGATGGCAGCGCCTGCCTTTTTGTCCAAAGTAGCCTCCTGCCCAATCCAGTAGAAGATCTGCCAGTTCAACGCTCCATTGTCATCCAAACTTGTCTGGAAAATAAAGCAGAAAACATGAAAACATGTTTCCCATTTTGAGGAATAAATGATAAAGTAGGACTTTTTGTTTCTAATGGTGGTGGGTCCAACCTTGAGCACAATGTAGCAGTCAGCTTCATAGAACTTCCCCTGAAAGGCCTCTTCCACCTGCATGGGCACAAAGTTCTCAATCTGCCATACAGTAACACCTGGGATCTGGCCGACATCCTCTGTGAAGAACTCAGAATAGTCCAGAGAAGGCTTCTCCAGGTTCTTATCCCAGCGCTTCGTTTTCAGGTCAGCGTATTTCAGATCCCCGTTTTCCTGGCAAAGCACAAGAGACCAAGGTCAGACTTTAACAGAAATTAATTTGGCGTAGTTATGTTTTACACACAGACACACACATTAAACATGCTTGTTTCTTCATTCATACAAAAATAGTCCCATACTTTGTGAGCACATTTATTCCAGAATTAATCGCACAAGTCATCTACACTCCCTGAAAGATGAACAAATATGACCTTGGTGTTATACGTGCTGACCAACCACATTCTTAATATATATATATATATATATATATATATATATATATATATATATATTAGGGCTGTCAGCGTTAACGCGTTGATCTATGCGATTAATGCGGCCGCGATTAACGCGATAAAATATTTTAAGTTTAATTTATTTATTTTTTTTATCTTTATTTGGATAGTTATGAAGTTATGACAGGAAGCGATGCGGAGAAGAGGAGGGGAGAGGATTGGGAAATTACATCAGGCCAGACTTGAACCTGTGTCCCCTCGGGCAATGTAAGTAGGGGGCTTGGCCTACCAATAGCCCCCCTTGTTCAAAGTGGGGAATGACAGAAAAAGTTTGAGAACCACTGCGGTAGTTGAAGATGGAGAGAGCTGAGGGATTGTTGGGCGGAAAGTTTCTGTTTAATAGGCAAAATTACGGAACAATCGACAAAACTAAAGTTGTATGTAGCATTTGTCAAATTGAATTTAGCTATCACAGAAGCAGCTCGTCTTTAAGTTATCACCTTAATGCAAAGCACCCGACAGAAAGCAGTCCCAGGTTAGATGGTCGCCAACCCACACTCTATGACTTCTCTAGTAAAATAACTAGACCAGTCCGTGAAAAGGTTACCAACGCTTTAGCAGTGACTGTCGGACCATCAACATAGTTAAGGACGTTGGGCTGACTGAGGTGATTCAAATTGCTTCAGGAGACAACTCTTACGATTTACCGTCGAGGGGCACCATTGTGTCTCGCATACATTCCTTTTATGACGGCGAGAGAGCATGAAAAATTCAGCTCCTCGAGCAAGCTGCCACCGTCACCCTTACTGGTGACCACTGGACATCAGTCAGCAATGACAATTACTTGGGTGTCACAGCTCATTTGATTGACAATGTATGGAAATTGAGATCTTTTTCATTGGAAGTAAAAAAAAAAAAAAAAACAGACAAACAAACTTTTAATCGCGATTAATCTAGATTAATGAATTTCAAAATGTGAGATTAATTAGTTAATTTTTTTTAATCTATTGACAGCCCTAATATATATATATATATATATATATATAACTGTAGAGGCCTAATAAAGTGTACTTGCATCAGCAAAGTTCTACATCACCTTTCATATCTCAAGATACACAAAAGATAGACATATGCACTGTGTGTGTGTGTGTGTGTGTGTGTGTGTGTGTGTGTGTGTGTGTGTGTGTGTGTGTGTGTTGAATGTCCTCACCTCCATGGACTTGTTCTTTTCCTGGGCCACATCCGACATGCCCTTCAGCACCTGTTTGGCCTGGTCGTCCTGGGCCGAGTCCTTGCGTCGCCTCAGTCTCATCTTCCTGGCGAGGGGGTCTCTCTGATTTGTTCCTATATGACAGGAATAAGAGAGCAGCAGAGTCAGACAACTGGAAAAACGCTGTAAGGAGGAGAAAAACAAAAACAAGTCCTTAATTACGATAATCATAGCAGGGATGCACTGTACTGTGGGTAAACAATACCTCCTCCAGCAGCAGCCACAGTGGCAGGAGAGGCACCAGCCAAACGTAGCTGGTTCTGCAGGGAAAAGTCAATGTTGTACCACTCAGCTGTCCGATCCACTGGCTTTGGGGGCATAACCAGATTAGGATTCTCTCGAACATCCAGAACCTGCAAAACAAGTTTAAGTTAAATTACATACTCCATGGAACACAAGGAATGGAGTACTTCTAAACATCATTTTCCACTTTTTGTTTGCTTTAATGTAATATGCGGTATACAATTTAGGATGGGATAAACAACTTCATTCAAAATGACACTGGCATTTAGCATGTACAGTGGGGAAAATAAGTATTTGAACCCCTGCCGATTTAGCAAGTTTGGCCACTTGCAAAGAAATGTGTGATCTATAATTGTAATGGTAGGTGTATTTTAACAGTGAGAAATCGAATATCAACAAACAAATCCAGAAAACTGCATTTTATAACATTTATGACTTTATTTGTATTTGATGCAGAAAATAAGTATTTGAACCCCCAAGCAAACAGCAAGAATTCTGGCTCCCAATGACCAGTTATGTGCCCAAGAAGCACACAGATTAGTCCTCATTAGGCCTAACAAGGTACACCTGATCTCAACTGGTGACGTGTATAAAAGAAACCCGTCCAAAGAATCATACTTCACACCTTCAACCTCACCACCATGGGCAAGACCAAAGAGTTGACCAAGGACGTCAGAGATAAGATTGTAGACCTGCACAAGGCTGGAATGGGTTACAAAACCATCGGCAAGCAGCTTGGTGAGAAGCAGACAACTATTGGTGCGATTATTCGTAAATGGAAGCAACACCAAACAACTGTCCATCGCTCTAGGTCTGGGGCTCCATGCAAGATATCCCCTCATGCGGTATCGGTGATCATCCGAAAGGTGCAGAATAACCCCAGAACTACACAGGGGGAGCTTGTGAATGATCTCAAGGCAGCTGGGACCACAGTCACCAAGAAAACCATTGGCAACACACTACGCCGTAATGGTTTGAAGTACTGCAGAATTCGCAAGGTCCCCCTGCTCAAGGAAGCACATGTACAGGGCCGTCTGAAGTTTGCCAATGAACACTTGAATGATTCTAAGGAGGATTGGGAGACAGGATGTGGTCAGATGAGACCAAAATCAAGCTCTTTGGCATCAACTCGACTTGCCGCGTTTGGAGGGGGAAGAATGCTGAATATGACACCATCCCCACCGTCAAGCATGGAGGTGGAAACATTATGCTTTGGGGCTGTTTCTCTGCCAAGGGTACAGGACGACTCCACTGCATCGAGGGGACTATGGATGGGGCCATGTAATGTGGAATATTGGGCTTGAACCTCATTCCTTGATTCCCTCCCATTGAAAACGCAACCTTAAGGATTTGGAGAGGATCTGCAAAGAGGAGTGGACCAAAATCCCTCCTGAGATGTGTGTAAACCTGGTGACCAACTACAAGAAAAGTCTGACGTCTGTGCTTGCCAACAAGGGTTATTCCACCAAGTACTAAGTCATGTTTTGCTAAGGGTTCAAATACTTATTGTCTGCATCAAATGCAAATAAAGTCATAAATGTTATAAAATGCAGTTTTCTGGATTTTTTTGTTGATATTCTGTTTCTCACTGTTAAAATAAACCTACTATTACAATTATAGATCACTCATTTCTTTGCAAGTGGCCAAACTTGGGAAATCGGCAGGGGTTCAAATACTTATTTTCCCCACTGTATATATATATCCCTCACAATAATCTCACTTTCTATGCATACAATGCATTTAATTGGCTTTGTACCGGTACTCTGCACAATGACAATAAGGTTTAATTCAAAAAGGTAACATACAAAGAGCTCTCTTTCAAGCAGAAATAACACAACTCCCTCCCCTGAGATTTAATCAAGTCAGAGGTCAAATTGAGAGGTAGCAACAGCTCTTGATATTCATGAGGCAGGTGATCTAATTACTGGGCTAGAGAAGAAAAAAAAACACAGATATGGGCCACTAAGGTCTACCTCCAAGAGCCCTTAGAAACTGTTTCAGAGTCTATTTGATACTTACTTCTAATTCTGTGAGGAAATGGATAGCCTCTGGCAACGTCACAAGGCGATTCTTGTTCAACACAAGTTTCTTCAGCTTCCCACACCTATCGCAGACATCAGTGAAGTATCAGCACAGGAAAATACATCACGTTTAACTTACATTTAAAAAGTACATATGTTTAACGTCACAACATCTCCTCTGACAAACCATCTGAAACACACACCTGCATAAGCCTTCAGGTACGAGCTCCAAGTTATTATTAGCGGCCATGAATTCCACCAGGTTCGACAGCTTCCCAACTCCAGATGGCAAGCCATCAAAGTCAAGTTTATTAGAGTTCAAATACAGCTTCTTCAACTTGGCCAACTTACAGATGGCAGACTGTGAACAAAGCAGACAAAGAGAATAATCAACATCTCTGTTCAGCAAGTGGAATAGACTCTCAACAAACCTGACTTTGTTCACTTTGTATACATCAATAGTAGCCCTTACAGCATTGTAATCTGGCCACCACAACATTAATAACTGCAAATTATTTCTGACAAATAATAACCTGCTTCAAAAACACAAATCCATCAAGGACGGCTCTTACCGGAAGAGACGTGAGCTGATTTCTGGAGAGGTTCAGTGTCTCTAGCTGTGTCCACTGATCAATGCATAAGGAGAGCTCAGAAATCTGGTTGCTGCTCAGGTTAAGGCGCTTCAGACTGGCCAAGGTATACAGGCATTCTGGCACCCTGGTCAGATCATTACAGGACAGATCCACATCTGGAAAAAGAGGAGACACAGGAGTCACTGGCAGGTACCATATCTATTCTTCATGAAATGTAAGTGGAATGCCACCACTTATTCACTAATGACTACGCAGCTGTAGCATTCCAGTGGTCATCACCATAAGTGGGTTGGTCATAATGGTCCACTTTAGCGTATTCCCATTGTTCAATTGTGAACAATTCATCCAATCATTACAGATGTATGCAAATGTTGATAACCCAATCAGTCACTGCTGCTGTAATGCAATCTACAATCACTGGATGATCCAAAATTATAAACAAGGGTTAGAGATCAGTATTAAAAAGTCCTAATTCTTGAGCTCAGGTGGCAAAATGATAACCAACTCTGACCAGTAATGAGGATTACTTGAGAATGACTTGTAATCAGAGGACATTCCTATGAAACTATAAAGAGGCGACTTATATGTATGATAATTCTATTAGCTTGTGAAGGCCTGGTTACATGGAAATTACGGACAGTTTCATATATATCTTGGTGGGTTCTTGTCACAAGATCAGGTTCCTATTGCAACCACTGAGAAGAGTTATGATTCAGCAAATTTCAAAATAATGGTCAGCAGACTACTCTGAAGTTTTGCAAATGGGTGATGTTCCCCGTCTTCAGATCTCCAGACTCTGAAAAGAACGTAGCGGGCATGTACCTGCTAGATTAGCAAGGCCTTCTAAACTGGTGGGCATGTTACTTTGAGTGCGTTGCGTGTTTCTCAAATGTAGGGTTTGAAGAGCAACCATGGCTGGCAATTGTCTATTAATAAAAATAAGAAAAAGGGTCATTAACCAGGATAACATGTGCTTTTATAGCATTTAGAGTATGCTTGCATGCCAATAGCTCTTATTTACCTTAACTGGGCATGCATGAGAGGATTGTTGTTCAGTATCAATGTCTGTAAGTGAACCAAACGTCTCATCTGGGGAGGCAGGCTGTCTAATTTATTGTCACTTAGGTCCAGGTACAGCAGATCAGTTAGGTTAATGAACAGCTGGTTTGGTATGTTATCAACGCTAGAGTAGGGGGCAAAAAGAGGAGACATTTTAGTACATACATCAAAATACAGGCTAATTATGGCTGTAAGCATCCATCCATGTCTGTCGGATGTGATGTGATGTGGTTGAGGCTCACCCATTGTGACTGAGATTGAGAACCAGCATATTCCTGGAATTCTCCAGATCCCTTGGAATCTCAGTCAACTGGTTGTAGCTCAAGTCCTGTTGAGATAATAGAACAGCTTAATCCTTGGGCCCAGGCTCCAAACTAAACAGACCAATACACAGCACCTCTGTGATAAATGGACTGGGTAATACATCTAGCTATTCCTCCCCACGCACAGAAGCGTCCTGATAACATGAAATGAGTTACAGGATCAGATGGCGCCACAAGGGCAAAGAAAACAAGCAACTGAGAGGTTGCACACTTCACAGATCATGTGGTGTTCCTAATGGCAATCCTTAGATGCACTCAGGGAAAGGGGGAATGTTTACATACCAGTACTGAGAGTTCATCCAGCTGAAATATGTCGTCTGGAACTCCGGAGTTCTTTAGGTTGTTTGCTCTTGCCACAACCGCCTTGGGTGGCAAAAAAAAAGAAAGAAGAAGAACGTTTTTGCATTTACATTTAATAATCTATAGGTACATGAAAGCTTGGATTATGTCTCCACGAGATCACAAATTACATATGAAGTCTTGGTACCAGCATAAAACAGTACATTTGTTTTTGTAAACAAAATAATCTTTATGTAAGCTTAGACAAAATGTTTCTTTCTATTACCCTTAGGTTGGGAAGACTGGAGAGCTCTCCATGTAAGGTTGTCAGGCTGTTGTGACTCACTGATAAATGTTCCTAGAAAAAAAGAACCCAAACGCTACAAAAACAGTCAAGAAAATGGTCATACAGTAAAGATAGTTAAAAATAGTGTAATTACCAGTTTTTGGAGGGAGGCCAGCTCCTCTGGAAGATAGCAAAGTCCTGTTCTGTTTAACTTCAGCCATCGCAGGCTGGACATAGATTTGACATGCTCTGGAAAGTAGCCCCCCTGGAATCAAGATATCATGGTCATGGTGGAAAGAAACACAGGGGGGGCCAGTGGTGAAGTTATTGTGGCGGACATAAGACTAACCAATGCATTACCACATAAAAAGAAGTGATGTCATACGGCTTCCTGATTCATTTGTGGGTGTGCCTCTAAAGCAATGCTATTTCTTCTATTAACACAGATACAATTTACCGATTAGGACTTTGGCAGTATAATGGTAGTGTTGGAATCTGTTTAAAATGTACACCACACATACTACGAGTTGCATTACTACAAAAACTGAACATCCACCAGAGACAATATGAACACAACATACAGTCAGTTGGCTAACACCAACTTGAAAACATGTTGAGAAACGCACCAATTCACAGCTATAATGTTAAAAAGCCACAAACTCTTGGTACATAAACCTACTTTGTACCTCATCTCTAGCTTAGAGCATAGCTGATTATTCGAATTACAGAATTAATTTATAACAGCTGAGACAGGGGGGAATCAAAGCGCTAACGTCAGCTAACCAGCCAACTTTTGGTGAGCTGTGTCCGTCTTCGCCGACACTACGAGGCAGAAGCTAACACAATTCATGTTCCAATAACAGCAGTTGTTTATTTGGCTATATATCCTTAGATGGTCAAAGTTACTTTAAACTGAGAACACTTGTTTTGTCATGTCAAATTTTGACAGTGGATAGCTATCGCCCTGTATTGCTGCCAGCTAGCAAGAAAGCTAGGTTACATGTTTTCTGCTTACATTAGTCTAGCTCACGTTAGCCATCAAGCCAGGCACTGATCTGGCTAGCAAGCTAAGGCTAACTAACATTCACGAGAATACAAAACGTTACCCGACCTAAATACAACATGTTATTTTCTAACCAACCGTTATACATCGATATGAGTGCCTTACTTTAAAATCGTTCCCACTTAGGTCTACCCCCCTGATAAAAGGGAGAACTCCAGTAGCAGCCATGACGAATTCAGGTTGACAGACTTTCAGGTTATTTCTGGTCGTGTTCAAGAATTTGATCAGACCCTGCAAAGACAGCAGCTGCCGGAAAAGATACACCCGCTGTTCAAAATGGTACAGTCCGCTTCACCCAAAGTCCTATAATGATGTGACTCCACCTAATCGGACCGTTTGCAGTATATTATTGTTAGGACATACTATTTAGGGGTTGGCATTAACTTTAAGTTTCTGTGAAACAAGACGGCCTAAATGTTTTTTTTAATGCAAGTATATTTGCATTAATATAACTTCCTGAAACTACACAACATCGCCTCGACAGCTACACTTATTTTTCCCTTTTATTCAGTCCCTGTCCAAATGTAATCAATGTCCCAGTTCAAACATAGGCTTTTCAACATGTATAGGAACTTAATTGTGGATTTTGTGTTTCCTGGTGTCCACATCATTCATAAAGAAGCAGGGATATCATTGTGCCTACAGAAAATGTGCCAAAAAAACATCAAACACACTGACAAATTTATTTACATTTATTTACCAACTCAACTGATTTTTTTACTAAAAATACTGCTTGATAATTAAAAAAAAGAGTCAGAGTTTAATAACATAAGGATTCATAGGCACAGACTATAACCTTGATTTGAATTCAATATTCTGTCATCATTCATCATACTCTGCCATCATTTTTGATCATTTCTGAGGTTCCCCGCAGTCCTGTTTAATTGCCCTGTGGGCATGTTGTCCGTGTGTGTCCAGGCTGATGGCATATCCCACAAGTCCTTGGTCTCTTGGCTGCCGGAGCTTTTGTTGAGGAAGGTCCCGTCTTTCTCCCTCTTCTTTCTGTTTCTTCATTGTTGAAACCTCTTGAGACTGATAGAGAGATTGAGAAGAAGAAAAACAATACAATACATGCTGCAGTCAAATCATTTAGAAATGCAAAAACGTTCAGTATGATTTCATATTGATGTTTCTAACACATTGTAGAAGCAAACATTTTTCCACAAGAAATGCCAGAATTGTCATAAAGTAACAGAGAATTCTTTGAAATATATTTATATTTACAATCATATAATATTTATACAGCTGCGGAAAAAATTAAGAGACCACTTCAAAATTATCAGTTTCTCTGGTGTTACTATTTATTGGTAAGTGTTTGAGTAAAATTTAATTTTTTCTTGTATTCTTAAAACAAAAATGTAAATTTTACTCAAACACTTACCAATAAATAGTAAAACCAGAGAAACTGATCATTTTGAAGTGGTCTCTTAATTTTTTCCGCAGCTGTATGTATAAACAGTTCATAGGTCAGACAGATAAGTGTTTTTTATCAAGGGTTGAAAACATAAGCATCATACCTGGTGGGACGTTCTCGTCGGCCCACTGGAAGAACCCACACTGCTGCTCTCGCGGTTTCCCGCAGGTGTGAAACGTGCGCCCTTTATTGGGCCCATCCTTCATGACGCTTCTGGTGACAGCCGGTTCATTACAGTTACACATGGTCTCCCCTTCATTTCCACCAGCAGGCCCGCCGTTACCGAACCCTTGGTTTGTGTTACCAAACCCAAGGGATGGCCTGGGAGGTTGAGGGGTTTGTCGAGGAGGCTGGTTTCTCTCTGCGGTCTGCCCTGCCCCCTGGTCGTTCTGCTGGTCGGCCCACAAGAAGAAAGTACAGTTCCCAGTGTTGCACTTGTAGAACTGCCGACCCTGATTTGGACCTTCCTTGCGCACGGTAAGGAGAAGCGCATCCTGGCTGCAGTTGCACACCGTGGTGTTGTTGTGGGCAGCAGCAGGTGGCTGACTCGACCAGCCAGGTGCAGGAGGTGGAGCAGAGGGCCTGCCACTCTCAGATCGAGGCCTTGGGGCGGGTGGTCTACTGCTGTCAGCCCTGGGCCTCGCCGCTGGGTTTGCTCTGGTCTGACTCTGCTGGCGTGGGGCGGCGTTGTAACTGGATTGACTGCCTGGTCTTCCTCCTCCTCCTCCTCCTTCACCTCCACCTACCCCTGGCCTCAGGTACTTCAGATTCAGCACCTCTCTCAAAGTCTCATCACATCCACCGATGCAACCCACAAACTCTAAAGGCATCATGGGAGGTAGGCTTCCCCTCTTGAATTTCAACTTCAGCCTGCAAACACATATAACATATTGTTCTGTACAGTCTGATCAAATTCATAGACTCCATAGATTTTTATTGAATTATGACTGAAAATGAACTGCGATTTTATACAACTGATACATAACATCACAATTCATATTAATTCATAATTCAATTAATCATTTTGAACTGTACCCTACTTAATTTTGTTCTGTACACCTCTCTGAATAAGTCAGCTGAATGCATACAAGTAAACAGATATACAGTACATAAATAAATGTGAATATAAAGGTTTACACATAAATGTTAGCTCATACATGTGCACAGGATGAGGTTGGCATGTTGGACAAATACTGTCGTCTCGGCTGACCTCCAGCACAGACTCGGGGAACCACACAGCTGCCTTACAGGCCGGGTATCCCGTACACGACAGAAATTTCCTGCAAAAGGAAGTGATTGTGGGAGAGAGATAAATACATGCAGAATGTAAAGGGAAAACACAAAGGATCCCAATAGAGAATAGAGGGCAGTAACGTGACATTTCCAGGCTAATACAGCCTGTGCATATCAGAATACTCCTTTAGTCAAACAAAAAACCCTCGCAGAATCCAGTGTTGGGAAGCTGCTTTCGAAAGCTGAGCTTTGCATGCGACCAATTACTTCACACTGGAAGAAGTTGAATTACAGCCAAGTAGCCCTGGGGAGAAATCTTGCTTGGTTGACAAAAAAACTGCCAAAAAAACCTACTTAGAAAAGAGTTGGGGTATTGCACCAAGTAGGATTACCCAGTTAGCCAGGTAACCTAAAATTGCATTCAACAGCTTCTCTGAACAGTTGCTAATAAATAGCAATGATCAATTTGCACAGGCACTACACAAAGGTCAAGTTTTCACCCACTGAACTCTGGTCTTACATGGTGCTGTCCTTTTTCTGTCTCAAAACCATGTCTCGGTTACAGCTGGGGCACTTCCGCACTGGCATGGGAAACTCCATCGCCTGCTCCTGCTCTGTGTACTCCTGAGCCTGGCCTAGATAGTTGGACAGAGCCTCATCCAACCTGTCAGGACAAGGTAGTATATATATATAAGTCCTTATAGGCACACTGTGCATCCTATAATGCCTCTGGTAATAGCAAGAAGAAAAAAGAAAATCACTGACAGAAAAATGCACATCTTGAATTCACACACATTCATTATTTTAGATTAAATTTTTTTGAAAAAAAAAAAACATAATTATGGAGCCAAATAGATTATACATTGACAAATAACTCACTTCTTTGCCTTCCTTACAGACTCAATAAAGACAGCCTTGTATTTGGCCACATGGTGCGGCAGGACAGAGGCTTTATCCTTTCTCCCCTCAGAGACCAGTTTGAGGTCAGCTTCCAGCTCTGCTCTCAGGTCCGGCTTGGACATCTCATAGCCCATGGAGTTGTAACCTGCATGTTATGAATGAAATGCCATAAATCCGTTTACAAGGGAGGGGTAAAACACACTGACATAACAAAATGAGGTTACATGCTCTAATAAGAGGTATTTTGTAAAACAGTGTTTATCAAAGCTTTAAAACACTCTAATATTCAGTGTGACTATTTTCCATAGTATACAAAGCTGCAGAACTAACTACTATAGGGCTAGAAATAGTAATTCCTTATGTGTTTAAAAAAATAAACAATACACAGAAAATAAACTACTGACCCTCCACAAGGCCCATTCCAAGTTCTCCTGGGAGAAACCTCTGGTCTGCAGTCAGCCCAACGTACATTCGGCTCTTGATGGTCTCTATGTGGTCTGCATGTGTGGCATCGGTGCCTAGAAGATGAAGTCATTAACACCAAGGGTCTGTCACGTTATCCACACTTGGTCTGAATTTAAAGTCCGGAGTACTTTAGGTGCACATTTATGCACCTAGCATTTGTGTACACATACTCCATACCGTAAATGAACTAGAAAGCTGTGTTCTAGTTGTGCATTATCCACCCTTTGGCTAGAAGCTACTTAGGACACAAAATCCTATGCAAACAAATGGGAAGACTCTTGGATTCTTGAATTGACCCTCTACTTCACTACATCCAGAAACTGTCTGCATTCCATTTCCTTGTGATGTCAGAAGAGGCTGGTCATACCAATGCCATGTTTCTCCATGAGGGAAATAAGGTCAGCCTCCGTGAGCAGTTGTGGTGGGCTCGTCTGTCCGTCTACCATCTCTATGGCCGATGGCTGAAACTGAGACCCTCGTTCATAGACTGGGATTATCTAAGGCACAAACACACATACACACAGATGAATACAAACGTTGTGGTACAGGATTTCCATGAGCTCAGATGGCAGTCATTTATTTCAACTAACAATTCGTTTTTTTAGTTCACTTTATTTCTAACAGAATTAAAAAACGCTAGGGTCATAGACAGTCTCTCTGTTGACTGTGTGTTTATGTACCTTTGTATACCATTTATCATAGGGGTAAACATCCAGATAGTTCCTGGCAATGATCATAAGGCCACTTGCAGAGAATTTCTCTTCAGCTATGTCAATATCAACAATGGTTTCCTGTCCCTGGGCATCCTGGGAGCAACAAGCCAGGAAATGACGGACAATAAACTCGTACAGACGTTTTTCGTTGCCCTGTGGAAACAAAATAAAGGTGTTGCATAAAACAGAAAGTACAGTAAGACAAAGCTATCAAATTTGTGAGGATAAAACCAACACTGCCATTCATCGCCTACAGCAGCGATGATGTTTGATGCTGCATTGTCACCTGAAGGCCGCTTGTGTACTTGGTGGGGTGAATGGGGGGATGGGCTTGATCGGATTTGTTTCCGTTTCGTGGATTGGGCCCACTCCGGTCCAGGATGCCCTGTGCAAATCCCCCCCACTCATTATCCTGCGTCTGCTGCTCCACCAGGGAGGTCAAGTTGAGGTCTTTTGGGAAAATGTTGGTCTCAGTACGGGGATAGCTGATAAACCTGATGGGTGGGGAAAAAGCTTATTATTTATTATTATCCAGGACAAAATGGTTCATTGTAATCTTGCCCTTGGCTCTGTAAAACAAACAACAGACTTACCCTTGAGTGTAAAGTTTTTCTGCTATTTTCATGGTTTCTTTCGCACTGATCTTTAATTTGCGTGAAGCCAATTTCTCAAGTTCCTGAACAAATGCACATCAAAATCAAGCATGTATCTCCAAGAGGCTGTTCTTAAGTTATAGTTAATTTTTGAGCACTTACAACAGTGTCAAGAGGCTGTTCTAAAGTCATAGTTCATTTCTGAGCACTTACAACAGTGTCAAGAGGTTGTGGTCTCCATTTACTTTTGGGTTTACTTGTAACAGCAACCACCGTGGCTGTGGGTTCCTGGAACAAAAAAGAGAAAATGACACTCACCACGGTTGCCAAAACAATGTCATAATAATTGGAGTACATTCCAGTCACGCTATGTTTTCCTTTGGCTTTTTAGAAAACTAAAGTTATTCCATCAATATGTGGACAGACTAACCTCCATGCAAATCTGATAGAGCACAAGGCAGGCTGTATGGCTGAAGAGACGATGCCTTTTCCAACCGAATTCCACAGTTTCCTCCTCATTTGGTTCATGGACCACTGAAAAATATATAACCTTTCAGAGTAAGCGATGACCAAACAATGCATATAACCCCATATTTGGCTGTAAGAAAAGATGGAACTATCAGTCATTCCCAGAGAACAATTTATAATCCAAAGCAAGTTTCAAAGTGGAGTCACATGCATCTGTTTATGTAGTTACTCATACAAAACATTTTTTAAAACACAGATACAGAAAAGGAACATTTCTCCTTCAGCGGCAGTGTCTGGTCCCTGCCTGAACATAAACTGCTAATTAAATCGGTTTTCTTTCAGTCATGTCAACAAACATACTGCTAAAATAAATGAGCACATTGTATTCTCTCTTTGTTATAAGTGTCTGTTGGATGAAGGGCATACGCAAGACCATGCAAGGCATATGCAATTTACACCATGCATGTGGACAATGAAACTGTACCTTTGATCTTAAAGAAGGTCTCAGGAATGAATGCTTGGATGGATTTGAACCGCTCCACCACAAATCCCAGGGTAGGAAACTGGCAGCTTCCATAGCTGATGAGCTGATTGGCGAGAGATGCTGGGAAGATCTTCTGTAAACGTAGGGTCTGAAACCTTGTAAATGCCGCTCCTGGAAAAAAGATAATTAATTAATTTCACAGGATGTTTCAGATACTTAGATCCTTTGCAATCAAATAAATTGTATAAACTATACACATGCCTAAAATATTAACATTGTTAATATTAGAGATAACACATCTCTTAAATGACAGATATGTTTCAATGAGAACAATTATTAGCACAAAGGTGTGCTCTTCACTACTATTAAGCTTAACAACTTAACATACAAAAAAAAATTACCAATGCGCAAATCCAGCTCTTGTCTGACATCCACCGCATCACTGATGTTGTTATTTGGCTCTGTCAGTGTCTCACAAGCTCTCCTGATAGAGTTGGGTGTGATTTCAGAAAAACGGGCTCGAAACACTTGGATGTTTGGCTTGACTGTGAGAGAGTTGAGATAAAACATTAGACTTTGTATTGAAACCATTGTTTACACAAACACCACCACACACAACAGACAGTCAGTCAGACTACACTAGCTTAGAATTGAGGTCAGGCTTGCAGAACAAGCTTACATGGTACATGAAAAAACACTCACCTGCTTTGCAAACATCAATGACCTCAAAGCCAATGTTTTCTCCTTCTCTGTCACAATCTGTCCAGATGACAAGAGCCTGGCATTGTCGAATCTCTTTCTCTAGAGTCCTCTACATGTGAACACAATAGAGATCCATAAGAAAATACATTTGACACATTGCCTTTTGACATACGTGTTGTGTTTGTTTAAAATCTGAGTTGAGTTATACCTTTATTTGTACAAAGTTTTCAGGGCAATATTTTTCAACCTCTGCTTCAAATAACAGGACTGGATTACAACTGTGCCTGTAAGTTAATGTAGGAACAGTTTAATGTGGTTGTTGTTATCATTTCAACACTGTACCAAGTCACTAGCTGAAATACACTAAAACAGCTCACCATTTTTGAAAAGGAGTTTTGAATTCCAAACCAAGGAGATGTCCAGATACTGATGTCATCGTCACAGAGACATCCTGAAATTAACCAGTCAATCAGTCTCAGTTGAAACATGTTAAGTGACACAGAGGATGTTTGGTATTTAGAGGACAACCTTACCTGACCGAACAAGTTATACTCATACTCATATAACTTGTTGTACACAGATAATCCTTCTCTCTAAAAATTGATCAAGCACAAAAAGAGAAAATTGTTGCATGTTATGAACAAGGTAGAACATGATCAATAAACAGACAACGTTATATGAAGTCAACATGCCCTTCTTTGCCCTTATTATAGTGTCTATGACAGAGGGAGTATTACTTACCCTTCTTGCCCTTCCATTTGACATTATCTCAGCTATCCCCTTGGCTGCATCGTTCTTCTCAGCAACGCACAAAACTTTCTTAATCGGAGTTCGTCTTATCATGTTTTCTGACCCTTGCTGACAAAATCGTCTCTGTACTGACAGTCGTGTCACTTGAAGGAGTGATTTAGTGATAACATTGATGATCATACTTTACTTGCTGGCAGTGCAAGTAGTCACATTCTTAAAAGCAATTACAAGTATCTTAAAATCGCATGAAAACATGCCTTATGTGTATCAGAGAAAGCAATGTGGCTAGCTAGCTAAGTTACCTCTGTGTCCCAAAAGCTTCGGCAGTTAACACACTGACTGGCTACCACAAAAGGAAATAAAATCATGAGTTTCAAATACTTGACTTCACTTGATGCACTAGGAATTACAGACTGCAACTGTGAATTCAAGGTCGTCATATGACGTTTTTTTAAGTGCAATATCAGAGGGTAGCTCGCTAGCTAAGTGATCTGCTAACATAAACTTTACAAATTCGGCGCCTGTCAACAGATGTCGTAATTTCCTACCGTAAAGCTGTTAACGCGGCCGCAAAATTAACTCGTATATTTCTATTGTTGCTTCCTTTTTAGACGTAAAAATGTAATTAATGTGGGAAATGTGTAATTGTTTTTATGCTATTGTGAACACAGACGCGTCGATATTTCAGTAAAACGTAACATATTTCCATTTACTTCCTTGTTTAGACGCCGGACTAGTCACGTGAGAGTGAACCACTGCCCACTCGCTTTAAATATGGCTGATGTCGCTTGATGCTGGATTGATGTTGAGTTTGCATTATCACCACGGACTACATTTTCGGATAAGGTAGTTTTATTTTTCACGACTGGACGGCAAACATTATTGATGGGTTCATAATGTCTTCCATTCCTTGGATTTTTGAAAAGGTCAGAGTCATTGAAGCCAATTCTTAACACTAGCTGAATGTTACGTGTGGACAACCTTACTGACGTTAATTGCTCGTGTGACAGTATGTAGCTAGCTGGCTAGTTACTGAGTGAATACTTAAAAGACATGTCTTGGCATTCAAATGCAACGGACATGTCAGTATTTACGAATCCAATCTTAGCCCTTAGTCATCTATATCCTTATTTTAATTAATAATGCAACGTGACCGTCGCCCGACTGCTGTGTTGGTGTACACTATAGCATATACACCGAAGGAGCTGTAGACGTGCAATTCTCCTAATGTCGTTCCGCACACTGAGAAAACATGATCGGCTCACCAGACGTGGTGGCTTTTACCAAAGAAGATGACTTTGGAGAGCTCTTTCCGGATCCGTGCGTGCTCCCGGAGGAGTTTTCTGTGCCTTTGTTCACCCATGCTGCGAATCCGTGGACGAAGACCGCCTATGCTAAATTTTCCAAGGACTTCATCCTCATATCCGAGTTCTCTGAACAGGTTGGTCCACAACCTCTCCTCACCATTCCTGATGACTCAAAAGTATGTGGAACATTCGACCTCAATTATTTCTCACTGCGCATCATGTCCGTGGACTACCAAGCCTCATTTGTTGGGCACCCTCCTGGGTCCAGCTACCCAAAGCTCAATTTTGTGGAGGACTCTAAAGTGGTTCTGGGTGATTCAAAGGAGGGTGCCTTTGCCTATGTCCATCATCTGACCCTGTATGATCTGGAAGCACGAGGCTTTGTCAGGCCATTCTGCATAGCCTATATCTCCGCAGACGAGAGAAAGATTATGCAGCAGTTTCAGAAGCTCTCCTCTGAGTTTTCCAAAGCCTCAGAGTGTTTGAAAAGTGGGAACCGAAAAGCTTTTGCGAACGAGCTGCTGAAGAAACTGAAAGATCTGGAGTACACCCGGTCAGTGCTACACAAAGAGAGTGAGCTGCAGAAGATGAACAACGGCTGTTATTCCACACAGGCAATTGAGAAGGCAAATGAATTGGCAAATATGGAGAAGTCCATATATGAACACAAAGACCTGTTGAGGCAGATCACTTCCTACCCCAGCAGAAAGAGGAAAGACCCTGAATGTGTTGCGTATGAGCCAGAGAAACCCACCGACATGACCGATGTAAACCTTGCACTCTCCTCCACTCCTTCTGAACTTGAGGACAAGACAGTATCAGGGGACGAGGCCAACGATAGACTCTCCTACACTCCTCAGCTCATCAAGGCTAGATCTGCTAAATGTTTTGACAAGCGACTAAAAACGCTAGAGGAGCTTTGCGAAACAACTTTTTTCCAACATACCATGGAGCAACTGAAATTCATTGAAAGGTCTTTCAGAGGGGATCTGTGCTACATGTACACCAGCCAGATAGACAGGGCTCTCGTTAGGCGGCAGCAAATAACAAATTTTCTCTTTGAGGAGGAGGAGGACTGGCAAGAAGACGGACTCACGAAGCGGTTTGAAGCAGCTGGTCCCCCTGCAGTGAATCAACCACCCTCAGCGTCCGACATGTTGGCAGAACCGATGAGTCTGGAATCGTATTCGTCCTGCGTGGACACCATTCAAATAAAACCAGAGCCTGAATTTGTAGAGGGCCCCCCGGAGTCCAGCCCTTCTGATTTCACTCAGGAAACCTCTGAGGAAGCTGCTGACACAGAAACAAAAGGGAGCTTCAGTAGTGACCGAAGCATAGAGCCTGTAAGCCCAGGCAACCTACAGATGCAATATCAAGATACTGAAGTAGTGGGGATGAGCTCTAGCAGTGAAGAATGTACTACCCTAGCCGACAATGCATTTTTGGACCAGTGCGAAGCCGACCCTTCCAGTGCATTATATGAAACCCCCTCTGTTCAGACCGGGACAGACAGAGCTGTACATACATTTCCTTTATTGGAAAATGACTTGGACATGAATGCTACTGATGTGTACCAAACTGGGAGTGTTCAAGTGGACACAGCTTGCTGTATGGGGCAGGAGGGCTTCATCCATGAAGAGCCTTTGCCCAAGCCGCTCCGGGGCGGCTGTGGGGACATGGTGGTGAAACAGGAACCTCTGTCTTTGCTTCAGAGGGACCCTTCACTCCAGGGGGACTATGTTTTAGGTGAGCCTGCCTTGGAAAGCCCTTCCACAGCCCTGTCTCTCCCTGAGCTTAACTCGAACACGCTCTCTGAGGAGATGGCCAGGATTAATGTGGAGGACGCCTCTGACACTACCAGCTACATGAGCACCTCCACCAGTTCTGACAGGGCACCGTCACCATTCTGCCACGGGAACCCGGTCACCCTGAAACAGAAGAAGAGGGCAGGACAAAGTGCTCTGCGATTCATCCGGCAATACCCCTTTGCACAGCAAGCCATATTCTGCCTCCTGACCGGACGCACTCTCGTGGTGCTGGGAGCTGAGGAAGGCACGGTGAGAAAGCTGGTGAACGCTTTGTCTATTTTTGTGCCCAACCTTGGGAAATACGGAGAAACTGTACAGCCATGGCTCTCGACACCCTTTCAACTGACTGACCTACAAAGATGGAAGCTCATCGGCCTTCAGAGGTAGGCTATAAGGCTTAAATTATCAAAATGTTTAGAATAATCCTTATATTTCTTTAATTTCTTATGTTATGGTTGCACTGTTGTTAATAGGTCTCTAGGTAGGAAATATAAATAATGTTTGAGAACATGGATCACTGCTGTTCGTGATGTGATGTTTTTGCCATCTTGACCTCTGTAATTAAAGGCTTTGTCTCTGTTCTAGGATGGCCTCACCCACGGAGTCCAGCATTCTCCACTCTCTCATCCGCTACAGCCGCTACATAGGTATCCTTGACGCGGACAACAAAACGATGAGGTGCCCTCCGTACAAAGGCGCTCTACTCGGCCATATGGCAGACCACAGGACTCAGATCAAGAGGGGAAGCACTTACTTCCTCCACGTCCAGAGCATGCTGACCCAGCTCACCGCCAAGGCATTTCTTTTCACCTTCTGCCATCATTTTCACCTTCCCCTCAGCTCTGCTGAGGACGAAGAGTCCGTGGTGACGCACAGGACTAGCTTTTTGCATCATTTGGGCTACACTGAGGAAGAGAGCAAAATCGTGCACTTCCTCAGTGAGCTCATCAAACAGCATTACATTCAGGGGCCTTCCAAGGGAACCAGCCAATCAGTCTTACGTTTTAATTACACCACCAGCTATTTGTACAAAATCTAATTCTGAATGTGTCCTCTTGCTGGATTGAGATGCTTGTGTTTTTATCCCCCATCTGTTGAAATCGGGAGACCAAGCAATTGTCAACGTGATTTATTTCATCTGCGTCCCATTTTAAGATGGTTATCTTTACAGGCATTCCAGCAGAAATAAGGCTGCTTAAACCAGTCACTCACTGTTGCGATTTTGAGGATCTCTTCAATGTTGTCATAAGTGTGTTATTTGCAGACAGGTTGGTTCACACTAATGCTTTTAATGTGTTTGGCTTTCTGAGGGTTATGCAGTGAAGGCGATACAATTCTGTGCTTCAGATGCGACAGTTGATGTTTCACTGCACTCAGCGGGCGAAGTGACTGGCCCAGCATATTGCACTCACTTGTATTGAAAGCACAAGTGGATAAAGTCGTTTTTTTCACTCTGGATTAAGAGTGTAATCAGTGGAATTTACTTCTTGACTGACTGACATTGACTTCCTGTGCCAGTGAGAGGGACAAGGGTAATCTAATGGTATGATGATCTTGGCAAGCCTTTTAGAGAGGAAATGAAGTATGTTTTTGGAGTTAACCATGTTGACAACTGTCTGAATCAGCATAAGCTTTTGCCTTTTTCAACTACTCCTGACTGCTGTAATGAATATTTTATCTTGCTAAATTTAAAGGTTATGTTTTTTACAGCTTTTTCTTTTGAATGACCATTAAGTGAATTTATGCAGAGCAATGTTTTACAAATCACTATACTTAAGGGAGTGAAACTCCATTCATCAGCCTAAGATATTATTACAGTTGGCCTTAATTCTTCATACAGATAGACGGTATATGTCATCATCGGTATATGCAGATCCATTAATATTTTATTTTAAAAACAAATAGTTTTTACTACCCAAAAAATAACCCTTTAGTCATTATAGCTGTAGAATTTGCAAGCCTTTGAGTTTTCTTCCCTACATTATTTTATCCATCACGTCTCATTTTGAATCAGTACAAAACAATGCAGTACAACCAGATATGATGTTGAATCATAAGACACATTTACTGAGATTTACTGAGACACTGATCATTACGATCTCCATAGGTCTGTACAACCATTCCAAGGCACTGTGACATCACTTTCTGCTTTTTGATAGGATTGGATTAGTGACAAAAAGCAAAGGAGGCAGATAGACCCTCCTATCTCAGTGAACCTATCAGCCTCTCCTAAAGCCTGCTGGGGCTTTAAGCAAACAAAATAGGTTGAGTAACCAATTTGCCCTCTGTAACGTAATCAGGATACAAGGAACAGGAATGTTATGCATGAAGACAAAAACACATGAATATTGGATATCTGTTACACAAAATGTTGCATGTTTTGGGAAGTAACTTTTTAATGAAAGAAGTACATTCTCTGTACCTTACTGTTGTGAATATTCATCAAATCTAGCAACTGCTATTGAATTTGATATACACTGTTGTCCAAGAATTGTGTGTAAGTGATGTCGGCATGAGTACCCATATGGACTAATTGGTACATCATTATGCTGGATGTTTTGAGATGAAGATATTTCGTGAGGTATTCAATTTAGTTGTGGCCAGAATTCATGGCATTGTATGTAAATGTTTGCATTGGTAATGTTTCAACCATACCATGGCTGATTTCGTTTTTGGGTTTGTTTTGACATAAATATTACTGTGCTTGTATAATCCCAAATCAACTCAACAAATTTCACTAAGTGTTAAAAAGCAAGCATGTTTCTTATTGTTTTGCTGCCATTTGATCTTGACCTTTTCCCTTAAATCCTTCCATTCTTCATGCTGTTGCCTTGTATCCAAGTTGATGTTGGAAAATATTGTGACTTTGATTTGGAAATACTTGTGAAATGTGAGCCTTGTATTTGTCCAGTGCTGGTTAAATAGTTACTAATTTTGTCCCGGTCCACAGATGTCTATTCCACTGTGAAAGAATCAATACTATTTACCAACTTTTCATTAAAAACAACCCGATTTCCTGTGCTCAGGCAGTGATTTGTTAGGTATTGTCTGTTAATGCTGTTTATTCACAAAATGAAAACTTGCAATATAAAGATAATGAAAGTTATAACACAATTTAAAGTCAATGTCTGTATTTTTCATTTTGTTAAATAAAGGATTTTAGCTTAAAAAATAGTCAGGTTCAAAATATTTGCAGTGCTTTATTATCATATTCAGCAGGTTTGTTTCCATCCATCTGGCTCAGTTTACAATGTATGCAAACACTGGAAAAATGGATAGAGACTTCTTAACAATGAAAATACAAGATGCATGTCATCCAACTTGATAGAAAAGACTGGAAGTTTAACATCTGTGCAACATGCATAGTGCCTTTAAGTCATTATTATCTTGTAACGATTTCAAAAATAAAAAAAAAGGTAAATGCTATGCAGTCGAAAAACAAAACAAATTGACAGCAGAGTTTTCACAACTCTGGAAGTCCAGGCATGGGGAACTTGCCAGCAAAAGCCTCAACTTCTTCCCTTATCTCTTTCGCTTTCATTTGGTACTTCTCACTTTTGGCAAGCAGGTCCTTGAACTCCTTCAGAGTAGCCTTGGGGTTCATGCTCGCCTGGATCTCAATGGTGAGCTCAATACCTGAGGAAGGAAGGAAGAAATAAATAATCCATTTGTAAATGTTACATTAGCATTAGGAGGCTGGAGGGGGGTCTTCCTGCCCTCCCTCTTGAATATTTAATGCTCTCCCGTAATGAGCCTACCTCTGTGGATAAACTCGCCAACTTTGCAGAAATCGTCCTTTACCAACCCCCGGGAGGTGAGGGCTGGGGAGCCAAGTCGCAGGCCGCTGGGGCGCAGGGCACTTTTGTCTCCTTCATCATTAATAAATCACAAAGAGGAAGTCAGGAACACCACAGGGGTGATGGGAGCCATACGTGCAATCACATGCTTGTTACCAATTTACTGCGTTTTCTTCAATCCCTTTAGTCTTTTATTTTAAATGTCATCACCTGGGCATGTGTTTTTGTTGCAAGCAATAGCACACGCCTCCAGGACCTTCTCTGCCCTCCCTCCGTCACTGCCGTGGGGTCGAAGGTCGAGCAAGATAAGGTGATTGTCGGAGCCACCTGAGAGCAGAGGTTGAAATGAATGCCTGCTTCATTATTTCAAAAGATTAACATTAGTAAACAATCCAGCTGGCCTGGTGGAGGGAACAGATTGCTTTATTTAGTTAAGTGTGTACAGAAGCACACAAAGTGCTGCATTGTGTCCAAGTTTTTTTTAATCAATGTTGGATACCAAGTTTCAAACTCTTCCACCTAGTTAATATGCAACACACCAGTGCTTTCAATCGACAAACACGTGACTGAACATTGTGCAGCTCAGCCAAGCAATGAACGACGGGGAAACCAAAGATCTGTGAGCACTTTGTACGGCATGTCTTTATTAACGATTACTGCCCTCATGTGGTCATTGGGTGTGTGAGACAATTACACAATAGTGTAAGATTCATGATCAAGCAGCTGCTGTGACCACCAAAAGTTGGCCAGCAGAATATCCAAAATGGTAATCTTATCATGGTAACAAAGGAAAGGTCCCCACACTGGATTTGCACAGACACCTGGGGTCAGGAAGCAAACTGAGGTGTGAGTGACTGCAATTAATCATAGTATGGGAATGGGGGAGGCCATTGAGAATCATCTCATTTAGAGAAACCTGATTATTATACAGAACAGCAAAAGGTTGCCAGACCTATTTGCATTTGAAGCCTAGCTGATTTACATTAGAAGCCTAGGAGGTGTCTTAAAACAGTATATATGGCTAGAATTGGAGATGCTTGTTGATCAGATCTACACCGCTGAATCCGGAGTATGTGCCAAATGCTTCGTTACTGCACTTTACTGGAATAAAGACAGATTGCTGCATCAAACACAAAGAAACTTCCTTTTTCTTACAATAGTTTACACACAATGAATCTTGAGGAGAATATTACTTAATGCTACTCTGATTAATCGTAAATTGTGCAAAAAGGACCACAATAATCCATGCAAATATAAAAAAAAGAACAAGGAAAGGTTCTGCAGAAAGTTCAGAATGTTGAATCTTTTTCACTCCATAGAAACAATTCGCCCAAGTCCTCCTTTACATTCAGCCAGTTACTAAGACAGACTAGTCTGTTTACATTATCTGAGGACAGCCCAGCTCTCTTCTTGCGGATGATGTGGCCCAAGAGTGAGAACAACCCCTCAAGGCAGTGTGGTTGCCAGGGTTGACAGACCAAATGGATTTCCAGTAAAATATATTTACAAACATTATTTTCACATAAAATTGCAACACTGCAAAAAAGTGGTTTTACAGGAGTACTAAATATTACAAATTAATCTTATACAGAAGAATGTCATACCCAAAAGACAGAAATGGCACTCACCGGTCACAATCTTATAGCCCTTATTCATCAGCGTCGATCCCAATGCCCTGCAGTTCTCCAGCACCTGTTTCTGGTAGTCCTTGAACTCTGGAGTTAGGGCTTGTTTCAGTGCCACAGCAACTCCTAATAAATCCATCCAAAACACATAAAACAGAGACACACAAGGTACACATTAAAAATGCCTGATAAGACAAGGTCTGATAAGATCCCAGTCAGTAAAATAACTCATAATTAACATCATTAATATGTGATTGTGAGATTTCAAACCTGCAATGGCGTGGTTGTGGGGACCTCCCTGCAGCCCTGGGAACACTGCCTGGTTGATCGGGTTCTCCAGGTTGAACATGGTCTCCTTGCCAGTCTTTGGGTCCACACTGCGTACCCCTGAAATGGAATCATTTGACAGAGCCTCCTTAGTGAAGCAGAATTATATGATATAAGGTATACAGTCTGACCTCTCCCTGCTTGTAACTATACGGACAGTTCAACTAGATTGATAAGACAACTGTGACTCATTCTGATGACTCATGCTACCTGGACATGTATCAGGGCCTGGCTAGCTCTGCCAGGTCAGATGATGGGGTGAGGTGTGATGGTGAAAGACCTCAAACAGTCTATGATCCAAGGTTAGATTACTGCTGATGATGTATCAAACTGCAATGAATAATGCGTTTTCTAAATGTTTTTGCATTGTTGACCCTGTTAACTGGGATATTTAACAAATTATTGTTGAGTTTAAAAATATGTTTGAATCAATCTGATATCACCAGGAATAAACAGTTACCTGAGCATCTTTCCTCTTCAAAGGAAAGGCTTTGATATTAAAAAGAAAATAAATCAAGTTGGTATTTCAATTAGATTATGAGATACAGGGAGGCCTTGCCATTTAATGATGTGTGACACAAATCTTTCCTTGAACGTATGGGTGTCAATTTTCTCAATTCTGGAAATAAATCATCCTGGTTACATTACATTTTCCATTGAAAGAGTGTTCCAGACTGAAAGAAATTCCAGATTACCATAACATTGCAAAAATGGATATACTAATCCATGACTCCACGCCTCAAAGGAACACGCACTGAGAACAATGAGCGTACTTCAGCAATACTGACCCTTCCTAAAGAAGATGACTCCTGATCTGCAGCCTCTCAGGGTCTTGTGAGTGGTTGTGGACACAATGTCGCAGTATTCAAAGGGAGAGGGAACCACTCCGGCTGCAACCAGCCCACTAATGTGAGCCATGTCCCCCATCAGATACGCTCCGTTCTCATCTGCAATCTTTCTCATGCGCGCATAATCCAGGTTACGCGAGTAACAGCTTGTACCTGTATGGTGTGGAGCATAGTAATGTACATGACCACATATTCAGATATGCCATCATAACAACAAATAGGAACAACCACACATAATTCCTATCTGTTAAAGTTGGTATTCTATACCATCTGAGCCTGGTGAGGTGGGGGGCGACAGTGGTACAGGAGGTAAAGAAGTCGGTTAGTAATCAGAAGGTTGCTAGTTCGATTCCCTGTCGAAGCGTCCTTGAGCAAGACACTGAACCCCTGCTAATTGCTCCTGATGTGCAGTGTGCCATCAGTGTAAATGTAAAATGTGTATACATTGTAAGTCGCTTTGGATAAAAGCGTCTGCTAAATGACTAAATGTAAATGGTGAGATACATAATCAGCTATCTGACAAAGGTGTGTGAATTTCTCACTTAGATATACTTATTTGAACCATTTTTAAAAGTTATAAATCAATGAAGAGTAAATGGTTAAAACAAGTTAGATGTGTACAATGTAGCAAAGGCAGCAAAAACAAAGGACGACATAACACTTACCTGCAATGATCATTTTTGGATGAAAAAGGCGGGCATTTTCCTGCAGGCGGTCATAGTCAATGTAACCAGTATCCGGATTGACCTGAAGTAAACAGCGTTAAAAAAAACATTAGGAAATAAGCACGGTCATGATCCAACTCAATGGGGGTGATGACGGAGGATGATGGTTTGTGAATCAAAACAGAAATACACCACTCTTACCTTGTACGGCATAGACTCAAAGAATATGGAGGTTGCCGAAATCTTCTTTTTGTCGGTCATGAAACCATGTGTGAGGTGACCTCCGTCTGGGAGGTCAAGGCCCATGATTCTTCCGTGAGGCTCTACCAAGGCTGTGTATACAGCAAAGTTGGCCGGCGACCCTAAAGCATTTAAGGAAGTGGGCCAAACATGTTATTCTCACAGCGCTTATCTAGGCCAGTGTTGTCTTAGCAACCATACATAATCGAGTGGGGGGGGGCATACCTGAGTAAGGCTGAACGTTGACCCCCCATTTATCAGAGTCTAGGCCATAGACCTCCAAAAACCTCTTCTGACACAACAATTCCAGCTCATCAACATGCTCTGTGCCTCCATAATACCTGAAAAAAAATGACATGGGTGGATCAGTATTGCATAATCATGACACGCACAAGCCATCAGAATTGTTGCAGATGGATGTCATCAGACCAAGCCACTATCTAATTTTACAGAATGACCTTGGCCCTGCTTGCACTTGTTGAAATGATTTTGAGGTTCTTGGCCAAGACAAAGTAAAATGTGTCTTGTGCGTATCAGTCCCTGAAAAATGACAATTTATTAGAACACTGTGTGTCAATGCACATGACATTGTGCGTCACCTCTGGCCAGGGTAGCCTTCTGAGTATTTGTTGTTCATGCATGACCCCAGGGCTTCCAACACCGCCCGACTGGTGAAATTCTCTGAGGCGATGAGTTCTAGCCCGTAGATCTGCCTTCTCTTTTCCTTCTTGATGATGTCAAACACCTAAGGTCATGATATTCACATCATTATACACATACACAGATCAGATCAGATTCGATTAGATATTATTGTGGAGAATAAAGGTGCAAAGTGTTCATTGCATACACATTTCTTAACCTAGAAATGACAAGACAGGACAGGACAAGTGCATAAAAGCCCAACCTCGGGATCATTGGTACATAGCGGCTCCAGCATCATCCTGTTGTGAGACTCCCAGCTGTCACTGTCAATTTGGTTACCGTTGACACAATCCATGATTGCTGATGTGCTGAATTTCCATGAACACATGAGACAAATTGTCAGGAAACAAACAAACAGCACAAACAGCTTAAGCAATGTATTTTAAGATGTTTCGTTCATTTATAGGCCGCTAAACATTTGGGCTAAACAGCTACCTTTTTAAGGTTAAGTTAACTCAGAGAGTAACGTTCATTCCTGCAATTCATTCCATTCCATGTTAAACTGCACATTGGCGAGTTCCCTGGTAACTCGATTTGAGCTGCATGGCCAGATCCAAAATTCCGCCTCATCATAAACCAAATAAAAGTTTCGTGCAAAATCCTTTCATATGTCACTTATTAACGACGTTGGTGTTTTAACTTTGACGCTAACATGGCAAACCTTGGTGAGGAGACAACACAAAGGTCTGACTGAGTTAACCCATTAACTCACACCCATGATGCAGCTGGCCAGCTCGGCTGACCACTCGTGATATCCCTTAAGTGACAGAAATATACAATAAACTCTCTGCCGAGATAGCATACAACTAGGCAACTCCGTCTCATGTCATTTTCCCGCGAAAGGGTTCTTCCTGGGTTGCTTGAGTGTTTTTACGTTAGCTAAAACCTAACTATGAATTTTAAGCATGGTCGGACAACATGGTATGATGCAATTTTACATTCGATATCATTGCACTGGAGGACATCTGATATTGAACGTTATCGCTCGCTTTTTAGCATGAGGTTAAAGTTACAGTAAACGCGCTTACCTGACAACATACAATTGTTAACGTAAGCTAACATTAGCTAGTATGCAATTTTGAGGTTTGGCAAAAATATCGCTCAAAATAATACTGACCCATTGACATCGCACATGATAATATTTAACACGTTAACAAGAACAATCGACCGTCAGATTCAATTCGTATCAGGGCTCTGCAACATACCTTATCTTTCCTACTGTTCCCGCAGCGCCTGACTGACGTTATAATACCTTGTTCTATCGGTCTCGAATTGTAATATCAAGTCCGCGAAAACTATGGACCAATCATGGCGCACAAAGACGTCAGCTACCTTACCACATGTCGGAGGGAAAGTGAATACCTTCGCCCCTAGTGGTTGAAATTTTGAAATTGAATTTAGTTTCGTAAACGAACTATAACTCAAATCACGTGCTCGAACAAAAAGTCAAATCACGTAACCCTTGTCCTCATGTTTGTCCTTACGCCACCTGTCAGCTCTCCCTGTGCGCATCGGCCTGCTGCACATATACTGACCCAATGAATGGTTATCACCACGCGGTATGCATTGTTTGTTATTGCTAAAATTATTCAGCCAGCCAAGCAATTCAAATCGGCCTTCTGATCAGTTCGATGAGACGCGCAAGCCGCTGACGTCACCTATATGACATATTTATTTCCAGATAGCAAAAGGCCAGTGGACCACTGTTGGCTGACCTGGCGGTCCACTGGCCTTTTGCTCTTAAGTTTTCGGGCGGTACATTCATTTTTACCATCCTTTAATATTTTTATAGATGTTACCAGTGTGTCACATAAGTCATTTTTCACTTTGAGAGCCTTCTAGTGCCATGAACGGATATTTTAAATAGCCTATGCCTCGGATATGATTTAGAAATTCCAAGAGTAACATCTTAATATTCACACCCAGTTAAAACTAGAGATGATGGTGGTCCAAGAGCGGACCAGAAGTGGTACACAAATTCGAAACAATTCAAATAGTGGCTGAAAACAATGTATTTTGGTGTGTAGCAGGAGTGATGAGTGAATGACTGTGTACTTCCTTGTTGTTTTTATTATGTGGTGTCTTCCAGTATTCCATGTGCAAATGTTGATTATAGATTGGAGTGATTGGTGTTTAGAGTTGGTGAGTGCCCTAGTGTAATTCTCCTTGTGTTTTAGCATTGGAAAAAGAGACGCTCCAAGTATTGGTGGATCTGCCACCAGGAAAACAAACTACTTAGCCTGCCAGTGGTTTACTGATGATGTCTGGGATAAGCTTGCCACTCGCCAGAGAAGCGCAAAAGTGAGCCTAGGCACTTATGCAGCTGACCTGTGCCTTTACGCTCACCGGCTTTTGCCTCCCAGGGTTTGCAGCAGTTGAGGGAGCATACCTGCCTAAGCTCCCCCGGGTCTCTGGCTGTGGCCCTTGGCGAGGCCATTCGGGTGGTGCACATCATATGTTCTCCTGAGCCTAAACACCATGTGAGACAAGCTGAGCTGAGTAAGAGCGAGGAGGAGACAGAGGCCACCTGTCAAGCAGCAGGAAAGTCCCCACAGCGTCCAAAGCAGGGCCCCCAGCGAGCCAGCCAGAGGGATGCTACCGATATGGGGAGGCCGGGCATGTTGAACGCCATTGTCCAGCACAAGCACCCCCGTAATCCTGCTCTGAGTCAAACTAAAGCAGTGACACAGTGGGAGGACTGTTACCCTTGTCCGTCACCTAATCCTTTGTACTAGAACACCTGCGGTTTGGGCACCTGGGCCGGGCTCATGGACAGTGCGTAGATTGCATCCTGGAGGGCGTTTCCTGTCCAGCCTCCCTTATTTGACCCGGCATGCTACCCAGCATGGAGAAGTCAAGACCACCAGGCTGGGTAGCGACGAAGATGTGCAACGCCATGGTGACCAGAGAGAGAGCTCATATGAGAGGGACCTGCTGGCCAAGTGGAGGGCTGCGGTGGATGTATCCCAGGTGGAGCTCTGCCTGGGTGCTGAAACCATGGCTCTTCACACCACTTCACAACACCAAAGAGCCATCGACCAGAGGGGCTGCCTTCACCTCCACACCAGTCCATAGAGCATCGAAGCCACCCAAAGGCCAACCAGTTCCCGTGCTGCTGCCGTTCAATAGAGACCCCGCTCATGAGAGCAGAGACTGATCACCACAGTCCTCAACCAGGTCGTTGTGTTGAAGCCTTGCCCACCCTGGAGGAGCCTGCCCACTGCGGTTCCCAATCAGGTCGTCGTCAGAGAACAGCCCCTGCCAGCACTCCAGCAGAGAAACGGAGAACCACCACATCAACGTCAGACATGTCGGGGAAGCCAGAGCAGCCAGCGCTTTGTTTAAGACTCAGCTGCCATTTGTCCTTGACACAGACGCTAGTGATGTGGGCCCCGGAGTGCTGCTCCCTCAGGAGGGAGAGCACGGACAGGGAGAGCCACTTGCTCAGCCGCCTTGAACAAAACTACTGCATCTCCCGACAAAAGCTGCGTGCTTCATCCTGGGGATTTTCCACTTCAAACCCTACCTCTATAGAAGACAGTTCCTGCTGCATACCAACTACGCTTCGCTTACAGCATGCAGAACGAGCTGTTGTGTTAATGCTGGCAAGCTACTAGGGGGTAAACACGACATCCTGCAGCTGCTGGTGCCTCCCTGCCTGCGTGCCCGAGCCCTCCAGTTGGTCCATGGCTCGGTGGGGGCGGGCCACTGCAGCATTACCAAGACGCTCCATGAGCTCCGGTCCCGGTTTTACTTGCCAGGCTGTCGGCAGAACATGGAACTGCACATCCATCAGTGCGACGCCTGCACAGCAAAGTGGAATCCGACCAGGCTCTCACACGCTCCATTACAACAATACCAGGTGGAGGCACCAATAGAGCGTGTGGACGTGCTGAGCCCCAGCTCGGGCCCCAGAAAATCAATCCAAGATAGATGTAAAAAAGGACGTCTCATTTTGTTAAATGCTCTCAGTGGAACCTAGGAGCGAGAAGAGAGGACCTATAAGTGAGGAAACAGAGGAATGAAGTTGAGGAAACAATTGGAAAGAGTGATGTATGGCCTAATGTGGAAATTCCTCTTGCCTTTCTTAACATATGTCAGCCTATAATATAAAATGTGTAGTAGTAGTTTATGAACGAAAATAAATGATCAGTCAAACCAAGAAAACATCTTCATGAGCTTGAATTGTCGTAAAATATATCAACTTTAATGAAACATCGATGATTCGTGTTTAAAAAAATACATTCATGAGAACAGCAATATACCACAACTTGTGAGCAGGATTTGTTCATGGAGAATTCTCTATTCTCTTTGAACAGCTGTTAAAATAATTTATTTTCACACACTTAACACACTGTTTTTAAAAGGTTGGGTTATATGAATAATACTTGCTGGTGTGCAATCGTGTCTTTCTGTTGCACTATAATAACTTATTTTCTACTGTGCTGGTTGAAATTCATGTAATAACACATTTAACCTTATACCTTGTGATGTAAGGATTTGGCATAATAGACAAAGAAAATAATGATTAATAATGAAATTAAATGTAGACCTGTGTCAATGTAATTACAACTCATGACAACAATCCCCATTGTAATTTGTTGCCTCTCTAATGACAATTACATGCAGTAGAATTAATGTTTTGATGGATCATAAAGTCCTTAATTTCTTATATGCTGTATATACCAGGTATGTTAAAGGTGCAGTGTGGAGTATTTAGGGGGATCTATTAGCAGAAATGGAATAAGTAATCGTAATTATGTTTTCATTAATACCTGTAACTACAAATTGTTGTTTTCATTAGCTTAGAATGACTCCTTTATATTTCCAGAGGGAGCTGGTCCTCTCCCACAGAGTCCGCTATGTTTTTACAGTAGCCCAGACCAGAGAAACCAAAACAAAGACTCTAGAGACGGCCTTTCATATTTTTGTGGCACTTGAGCCACCATAGCTTCTCGTACATGCTTGTAACGAGAGGGGTATTCAGTGGTTTGCAATTCAGCAACTTCACCACTAGATGCCACTAAATCCTACACACTGTACCTTTATATAGCAACAGGTGTTGCTGTGTCATCAGTATTTGCGTGAGTGGGCACATTTCATTTCTCATGTATGTCTGTCCTTCCTTCCTCATTTCCTTCACATGTGTATTAGAGGGAGAGGCTAGGGCGTAAGGAAGGAAGGCAGGGAGGACTGACAAATAAGGGAAATGAGAATCACCCACAGAAGTCAATAGTGGACTACAAAGTGAGGACACATCCTCAAAGCTTGATTACCTACCTGATAACACCTATTTGTCTCTGATTTCATCAAACATATAATTAAACTGTAGCAACTGTTATTCTACTTAATTTTTAACTGCTGTCATCGAACTACAAACCCATTAAAACTCAGAGCAACATTTATTTGCCCCTCACTTCAACATATATATATTTTTTTTCATTGTCATACATCATTTTGGAGTGTCCAATGTTTTAGTACGTTCCACAGAGCATTGGTGAGATGTCAAAGATAAATGTAACCATGATTTCCTCAGTATAAGTAGAAATTACATGAACCTATGATACAGGCAAAGTAGCTCTTGGTTTAAATACACCAATAACAGTACTATTGATGCAGTGTTTCAATGAAACAGGGTATAAGTTAGCAACCTTAGTAAAAGTGCAGTAACAGAAAGGTTTGTAACAAACAGTTTTGTTTCTTACAATCATTTTTCTTTAAATATCTTACATATACTGTAACATTCATATACTAGAGTGGATAGCCTTGTTTTTTCTTTAAAAATAGTTAAGATTGTGAAATGCATATTCAGCATCAGTCCGCAACTGCATGAACATTGGCCTGTTCATTCATCACTATTTTAGGGATAAGGAATTCAGTCCTCTTCCTGCTCCTGCCACTGCTTCTTTTGCTGCAAGGAAGATGGAGAAGAAATGCATTTTAGTTACAACTGACTATTTTAGGCAGAGAGGAAAACTAGCAGAATCTATCTGAGAACTGAGATGTAACTGTCATTGCTGGTCATGAGTCTGAACAAACAAACAAAATGTGTCAAATGCATCATAATGTTTATAAACTGCATTAAACATATCTTACCATCTTTACTGCAATTGCAAAAATTGGATTTTCAAACACTGGTCAACAGGAGATCATGAACTAGTGTGCATATATAGTATACAGACGTGGACAAAATTGTTGGTACCCTTCCGTTAAAGGAAGAAAAAGCCACAATGGTCACTGAAATAACTTGAAACTGACAAAAGTAATAATAAATAAAAAAAATACTGAAAATGAACTAATGAAAATCAGACATTGCTTTTGAATTGTGGTTCAACATAATAATTTAAAAAAAAAAAACGAATTAAACTGTCCTGGACAAAAATGATGATACCCCTAGAAAAGATTTAAAATAATTTGACCATAAGGACATGTTAAACTAAGGTGTGTCCTCTAATTAGCATTACAGGCTTCTTCAAACTTGTAATCAGTCAGTCTGCCTATTTAAAGGGTGAAAAGTAGTCACTGTGGTGTTTGGCATCATGGTGTGTACCACACTGAACATGGACCACAGAAAGCTAAGGACAGAGTTGTCTCAGGAGATTAGAAAGAAAATTATAGACAAGCATGTTAAAGGTAAAGACTATAAGACCATCTCCAAGCAGCTTGATATTCCTGTGACTACAGTTGCACATATTATTCAGAAGTTTAAGGTCCAGGGGACTGTAGCCAACCTCCCTGGACGTGGCTGCGAGAGGAAAATTTATGACAAATTGAAGAGACGGATAATACGAATGGTAACCAAAGAGCCCAGAACAACTTCCAAAGAGATTAGAGGTGAACTCCAAGGTCAAGGTACATCAGTGCCAGATCGCACCATCAGTCGCTGTTTGAGCCAAAGTCGACCGAGGAGGACACCACTGTTGAAAGCAAATCATATAAAAGCGAAACTGGAATTTGCCAAAATGCATATTGACAAGCCACAGGGCTTCTGGGAGAATGTCCTTTGGACAGATGAGACAAAATTGGAGCTTGTCAGTTTCAAGTTATTTCAGTGACAATTGTGGGTTTTTCCTTCTTTAAATGAAGGGTACCAACAATTTTGTCCACGTTTGTATAAAGTTGGTATGCAAGGGGGTAGCGATGTACTTGAACGTCTGTTTTCTTATGGCTATGTGTAGGTGCTATCTGAAATGCAACATGTGCAAGTACCAGGCTTTGGATAAATTATGCTGACATTCCTTAAAACATATAATGTAAAATGATACACATTTCTATTATACATCAAATTATGTTTCTGTACCAGTGTCAAATCATAAAAAAACATCTGTATCTCAAGCACAGACTCTTGAGTACTACGACATGTTTATTGTACATCCTTTCATGTTTCTTTTTTATCGAAAAAGAATAACATGTTATCCTACCACTGGCATCTCCGTAACCAAACCCCTCAAGTATAAAAGATATGGGGCTTTCAATCCTATCATCGCTTCTTTTAGCACTTTTAGCACTTCTTTTTCCACCAAGAGGCATGTTTTCTGGAACTTTAAAACTTCTTTGAATAAATATTATTCACAGTGAAAATCATCTGGGTTGTTCAGAGCATCACTAGTCACTCACACCATGTTACCCATGTGCCTTTTCACTTCATTGCTAACAGGGAGGAAAGCTGCTTGTTGTGCCTTTGACAAACTCACCTTTCTTCTCCTCCTCTTTTTTCCGTGCAGCTTCTTCCCGCTGTTTCCGAATTATGGCAAGCCGAGCCAGGTCTGCTTTTGCCTGATCCGTCTTTCCCGCTAAATGCATTTTCATATACCTCTCTTTGGCTTGCTGCTTCTCTATTTCTTCCCTAAAACAAATGAAGAGAGAGAAATCTCAATATCTTGACATTTCCAATTCAACATAATGCATTGATATTAGCACAGCCAATAATACACAGCCTTCAACATAAAAAAAAAAGTGACTGGATTTCACTACTACCTTCTCATGGACACCTGGCTATCTTATCATTAAAATACCATCACTGTTAAGTTGTTACCTTTCTCTTCTTGAAAGTTGTGGTGGCCCTTCCAGCTCTATATCAGCCACTTTCTTTGTTTTCTGTGCCGCGCGGTTGGGGTTCTGGATTTCTATTAAGCCCTCTACGCCCTTTCTTTTCTACAAACAGAAATTAAAGTATACACAGGTTAACAACAGTTATCACATTCACACTCAGATGCACACATACACAAACCTTGTTTTGGAAAATCTAGCTCAACTAACCTGACTTCCTTCATCATCACTCTCTTCAGAGCCAGATCCCTGGAGTTTCTCCTCTGCCAAGTTATCATTTGATGCCCCTTCTTCTTCTTCTCTCTACACATCGGACTAAGTGTTAGTGTACATTTCTATTAATGTACATTTATCATATATGTATACATTGATCATATATAAACGTGTGTCGACCTTCTTTCTTTCTTTTTCAGCTTTCATCTGAGCATCAATCTCATCTGGACTTGTGTATGTCCTCATACGACCTTTATGGCCACCTTTCTTTCCTGAAATAGAATTATTTAAGACCCATTAAAAAATATCTTTACCGACTGTGATGGCTTAAAACAGGAGATGACATCTGATATGACAACAAGTAGCCTGTTATTGACCTATCAACATCCTGACAGACCGACTAACGTTTGGTCGGGTACATTCAATTTGTCGGATGTCTAAATCTGGATAAAAGGGAGTTTACTAAAAGTTACCCGACACTAAAATACTCTCTATATTGAAACTCTTTTTTATGACAAGTACTGGACAGCGATTACTGAGGTTCACATTCCTAAATACAGCAGTTTCATATCAACGAGATAGTAAGCTATGTTGTAAAACTATAACAGTGTCATTACACTCAAATATAACATGTCCTCCCTTACCTCCTTTCGGCATTTTGACGTAATACACGCGGACAGCCGACTTCACAAAACACGTCAACAAAAAACACCTTCCAAAACGCTCAAAATAGTCTGTTGCAAGCTAATCGCAACTCTCAGATGAACATGATCAGTTCGTGAAGCAACCTATCTGTTCTCCTTGTGAAAATAATGTCATGCAATAACCATACGATTACAATATCTGAAGGCTGTCTTTGTCTTTTTTAGGTTACGTCCAAATATTGCAATAAATGTAGAAAATAATTTTAGAAAAGACCAGATAAAATGCTTAAAAGGTATAATTGTATTAATATTATTCAGGCACTCAAAAAGACTCCTAACCTGATGCAATATGCCAATTCCAAGAGACAGAGCCTTTAAATAAATCCTGAAAAAGGACAAACCAGAGCTATTGTAAATATATACTACTGCAAAATAGTTAATTTATGCATTCGTATTTTTATATGTGACGCATTTTTTCAAGTTTTTACTTCTAGCATTACTCTGACGTATATTTCATGAGACACTAGGTGGGAAAAGTCCCAAAATATGTGACGTCAATACGATGTGACGTAAAAGCAGGCCCCTCGACAGTAGACCGTCAAAACTCTTGAGAATCGACGTGCTTTAAAAAAAGATAACAATAATGCCAAAAGTGAAAAGGAGCAGAAAGCCCCCTCCAGATGGGTGGGAGCTTATCGAGCCCACACTGGACGAGCTGGATCAAAAAATGAGAGAAGGTAAGACAGTCAGCTTGCGTCTTGTTTTTAACGTTAGCTATCGTGAGAGTAATATTAGCTGCGTTCTCAGTTAGCTAGCAAGTTAGCTATCGATATTTAGCTAGCTGATAGTAAATTAGCAATTCACAGGATTCTTTGTTTCAGCTAATTGACATTGTCAGCTTCAGTCCACAATCTCGGTAATATCCATTGTCTTTATTTCCAGCTGAAACGGAACCTCATGAAGGTAAACGGAAAGTTGAATCTCTCTGGCCAATATTCAGATTGCATCACCAGCGGAGCCGGTACATTTTCGACCTATTTTATAAAAGAAAGGCCATCAGTAGAGGTGAGTGTCTTGCTTTCTATGAAGCATATTTATGTTTTTTATTTGTGTTTAGACACAAGTGTAATTGTTCTGAATCATTTGTTTATAGAGCTGTACGAATATTGCATGAAGGAGGGGTATGCAGACAAGAACCTCATTGCTAAATGGAAGAAACAAGGTTATGAGAATCTGTGCTGTTTGCGTTGTATCCAAACACGGGACACCAACTTCGGAACGAACTGTATTTGCAGAGTTCCCAAAAGCAAACTTGAAGTGGTAAGTTTAGTTTTTTTTTAAACTTTTTTGAACGATTTATTAACAATTATTGTTCTGAGTAGTGACACTTTTTTTTGTTTTTTTTTAGGGACGAATCATCGAATGCACACATTGTGGATGCAGAGGCTGTTCTGGATGAATCTCAAGATGCCTTCAGTGGGACATCAGGGCTCGTTCTAGTTTGATTCGTTTGCCTGTAAAGATCCTTGCCCATACTTGGTTTTCCATTCCAGATTGTCATTCTGTAGTGTGTATTGTGATGGGTCGTGGTCATGCTTTTTTAAATATTTCATTTTCGTGAAATTATTGATGCTATTTTATTTTAATTACGCATTTATTCCCCATGCCACAGTGCATTGTCATTTGAAATAAAACTTTTGTTGTATTATTCCCTAGTGATTTTGTGAAGTTGTGAATAGTGGGACAACATGAGAGTATTGCAAGGTACCAGGGAGTGGGGGAAAAAGTCCATAGTGGAACCTCAACACACTGATCTCGGTTCTAGAGCCATACTTTCAAGTCTTTTGGAGTATGCTGGGGCATTCCCATTAATAGTGATGGCAATAGCTGTGAGTTTGTGAAACAATGACGTTCAAAGTATGGTAACTCCTACATCCCCTTTTAAACCAGCATTGAAATATTTCCCTGCTCAACATTCTCAAAAAAAAGGATCTTAAAAAAATTAGGGCTTAATTCTTAAATCCTGAAGTTTTCCTTAAAGGGCACTTTCTATGACAGCTGAAGTGGTCTGATGTTTACAAATCATAATACTCACAGTGACCACCATCAAATAGACTTTATGTGCTACATAGTAGTGCTAGCCCGGTGCATATTCATAACGCCAAGTTGATACATATTAAATATGCAATTTAAAGTAACACTATGGAGTTTCTGGAGCCGCGAGGTAGGGGGCTACTTTCTGCTGGACTATTCAGTAACTTATTTGCTGTCTTGCTTTGTCTTGTGTTGCACTTGCTTGAGGTTTGACTGTGTTAGGAAAGTCGTTGGCAAGCTAGCCAACATAGCAATCACAATAACATTACAAGGTAGCTGACGCGAGAGCACTTATTACTAGCATCAATGTCCAAGCGTGTTATAACAAGCTTGCTAACATCGCTAACAAGCTGTTTTGCTAGCGGCTAAACTTAGCGAAACTTGTTGAAATTTGCTTACTTTGTTTATGACAAACTAGCGAGTCAACAACTTTCCTAACACAGACAAACATCAAGCAAGTGCAACACAAGACAAAGCAAGACAGCAAATAAGTTACTGAATAATCCAGCAGAAAGTAGCCCCCTACCTGGCGTCTCCAGAAACTCTAAAGTGTTACTTTAACTGGAATTTTTGTGTTAAGAGAGTGTGCTCCATAAGCAACACACCATAATAATGTCTACGTTGATATTTACCAAGCCAAAGATCTAGGCAAGCCTTCAAAGGTGTAATTGGTTGGGCTTGAGAGTCATATTTGATTTAGGCTTTTCAGTGTTTGTGCTTTGTAGTGTTGTGAGTTTGAGAGAAGAACTGGGGGGTATTCGTCGTAGCTCGCTAAGCGGTTTAGCAAGCTAATTTTCAGACTAAGATAAAAAAAGCCCCTCTTTTTGGTTCGTGGAAGCAACTTTTGATAAATCACCATAGTTACATATCGATTAGCACTAACCTGCTCCAGGGCAGGCTAACTTAAGTGTAGCTGGATAAGCTTGCCACACCCCCGGAAAAAGGAGGGATCCCATTGACCAAGGACTGATATTAGAGTTAGAGTTCTTTGCGATCGCCAAGATCCATTATTCTTGTATGAGCGCTACCGATTCAGCCGACAAGGAATCATTCATTTACAAGACCTTCTCGAGTCATTTATTGCAAACACCACAGTCGAACATTGACTGTCTTGCGCTTTTTTGCGAGTGGTACATTTTTGTAGTGTCAGTGATGCGGAGAACAAAGCACTCATAAATATATGAGTGTTATTAGTACACCATAGCATATCATTATTGTAGAAAATGATTAAGGTGGACTCATGATAAGAATAGAGAGAAATACAGACAATTCATTTTCACTGCTTCAATTTATTGCATTTGTTATTAATACATTTAGTCATTTAACAGACGCTTTTATTCAAAGCGACTTCCAAGGAAATGTAAAACTACATTGATGAAGGAGGTGAGGGGATTTGAACTAGCAACCATGCAGATTCAAACCGGTAGAGGAAACCTCTGTACCAGTGGACACTTGCCGATAGGGAATCATACATATAGCTATGACCCTATAAACATCCCAACACAACTTGCTCTCACAGCGGTGGTGGTGTTGAATTTTGCCATGATTATGGTCTTGTATTCTTCATAAGCGTTCATGTTCATCTCCTACTCGCCAGCGGAGAAAAAAAGAGCCCTTTTCTTTGAGTTTAGAACCATTATACCGTTAGAAAATCATGGTTTTGGTGATCGACCTTTCCTGCCTTTTGAAGTAGGACGTGCACGCGCAAATGCCATGATAACTTTAGCCTGGTTGAAATTAACCACATGATTAGGATGCAGATCAGCCGTTAACGAACCGATATTTGCTGTTCTCAATCAGCTCGCTAATCTTAACGGGCTAAAAGGCCAATTGATTAACTTAGCTTCAATCCTACGACGAACGTACCCCTGGAGTAGCAGGGTGAAAACATTGAGACCATAATAGAACACACCATATATTCTATTATGAATGAGTTATGAATTAAATAGTGAAATGTGGTTTACTAATTGTGCTGTAAAATGGATCAAACAGATGAGATGACCTGTGACCTGTATAAGTATTTGTATTTGTTAACTGCAGGAGGTGTACCATCAGATGAAGATGCTAAATACCTTTAGCAGGGAGTACATTTAAATAGTTTAAAGGCAGGTTTTAGACAAAGACCATTATGTCCAGCCAACCTTCTTCTGCAAACAAAGCTATGAAAAAGAATTGGAACAAAGCGATTAGGAAGTATGTCCCTAACACCAATAAACACTGTGGCTACTGGATCACCTGGTTTGTAAGAACCACATCTCCTTCAGCAAGGGACCAAAGAAATATACTAGTGACAGAAACAGAAAATACACCCCTATGCCACCAACCACTTTGCCACCAATCAACTAAAAGCTCACACTTTCCCTGTGTCATCCTCTCGTGGACCATGATGCAGCACTGCATCTTCTAATGATTTGTGTTTTCATTGGCTGCCTTTGACTTATTCTACTGTGGCTGCAGTTGAAGATTTTGTGATTTTGGCGAAAATTCTGAGATTTGAGCTCAACAATCAAATTACACCCTCCCTTCCGTGCTTCTGAAGCAACATGTTGATGGGCTTGAATTGTTTATGGCACGGTCTGAGCCACTGTGTCCGCTTCCCATTTACAGAGTCAGGACTGGGTATACAAACACTAGAGTATTTTCTGAGCGCAAACACTGAGTGGACAGCTAGAAGACCATGAAGAACAATTGGCTGAATTTGACATAAAGCACAATGGATTAGAATCATGGAATGTTCCTTTAATCTGTCACATACTGACAATGTTGGCACTGAGATCATCAGTTTTAGCTATTGGAGTTCATACTTTGTGATGTGGGAGTCTGATGGTTCTCCACTGGAACCTTTCCCAGGAGGAGAACCCGTTTCGGAGGGTGCAATATTTGGTCTTTTCAGAGGAATCATCAATGTTTAACTCAAATGCTTACCTCCTCCATTTAACCACGCCCCTGCTGTATGATGTGTTGCCTATGTGTTGTGATTCCAGCTCAGTTTATTGGTTCGACATGTCCAGTGGAGGGGTCCCGAACCGTTAGGAATGTGCATGCTACAAAGAGACCATGTTGCAAGGACATCCCGAGGCATTAGTAGCGAGAGGAACGTCGGGAAATCTGTGCAGAAGAAACTCGACGGGATTGTGAGGCAATGGGGAACAGTCAGTGATTGGACAATCAAGCAAGATAGGGATCAAATCTGAAGTGATTGTACATGTGCGAAAATATGCACCGACTCGTGCACGCCATCACAGAAAGCGCGCTCAACCTGGCTTATGTCCGAACCTTTTTTTTATATGTAAATAAAAATATACAAACGGAGTTTGTTAACCGAGGTGTAGGTCTACGTTTTTAGTGCATAGGCTACCCAACGCACAACACATTGTAGGGCTATCTTTATGGGCTACCATCCTACTGATAGGCTATTCATTGTGTATGTTAAATTTATTTATCCAACATGCTTTCCCAGCACCAACACCTTTAACAAAAGCTAAGCCTGTGGCTCAAAAAACAGCTGTTCAGTGAGTGGAAGTGTATATTGCAGCCTCCTGTGAATTTTCGCAAAAATGGCGCGATGATCCCTCCCCTGTATTTTTTGTTTTGATACAGACACAAATAGTCAATCCACTCTAGCCTCGAGAAACAGGCAGACAGGCAAAGCAATTATTTATAAAGTGAATTGTCATAGCCTAGTTTTTTGTTTTGTTTTAATTAACATTGCGTTTACGCTGATACGCCTATTTTCATTCATTTGTCAATCCAATTTCACGATTAGTTTCTAGACTGGTTATTTAGATATGTAATCTACATTTTCCATTATGTCCCATTTCATACCAAGGCAGAAAATGGGCATAATGGGTATCTGCTTTCAGTTTGAACTTCCATGGTTTTAAGGTTAAGGGGGTGGCAGCTTCAAAATGTAGAATAGGTCTACTAAGTAGGCCCAGGCTACATTAGCTGGTTGGATTTACGTTTTAAATAAATGTTAGCTGCTACTTTTCCCAATATAATTCGTATTCTAATAGATCTAGACAAATACAAAATGCAAAGGAAATTTCATATTGGATATGAACAAGCATATCCCTAGATATCACAACTCTGGGTGGAAGGTTCAAATAAAGATACAGCTGTCTTGCAATTTTCCAATTAGGCTATACGATGAGTAAAGTGTAATCATATTAAATAAAAGTCAAAACTATTTTTTCACCTAGGATCAAGTAAAATTGCATTGAAATCGCTAATTCAGAGTTCGATTAAATTGGCTTTGAAACGTGAAGTTCAGAGGTCAGGGTTCACTGCGACACTAGAGAAGCAACAAGCCTATGGAAGATCGCTTGTTGGGTCAGGTGTTATTACAGTTTACTCCTTATTATCTTGCGTTTAGCTAGACTAAGGCTTCTAAAACAAAACAAATCATAATTTATATTGGGAAAGGCGAACTGTTTGCGAGATTTAATGTCGTAATTGATTAGCCAAATAGTGCAACACACTAAATAACACAATCACAAGCTAGCCCGACGGTTAAACAAGCTAGCTAGCGAAAACAGCCAAAATGCAGGAGTTGATAGCAAGTGCTGATCATTTCAAATTTGATCTGGAGTTTGCTGTTGAGCAACAGCTGGGTGCTCAACCGTTGCCATTTCCTGGAATGGACAGTAAGTATAAAGGTTAATTTGGTATAAAGTTACCCCAAGAGCACCTTAGCTAACATTAGCGTTAGCTGGTTAACGCATTCTTGGCTAGCCATAACAAAGATCTTGCATCCTACTATCTATTACGTTTGACAACTTTAAAATGACACCGGCCTCTGGGTGAATTATTGTGTTATCAATTAAATGTGAATTACTCTGTTAAGACACCACCCGTGTCTTTGACTTTAATAGCAGGGCTCTACAAGCTCGAGTATGCCACCATGCTCTCCTTCACAAGTGATTCATACTTTTCTGATTCTTTTTGCAGAATCTGGTGCTGCTGTGTGTGAGTTTTTTATGAGGGCATCTTGCATGAAGGGTAAGTTTTCCAGAAACAGCAGTTGTTTACAAGCATCAGAATCACAAATGTGTCAAAGCTAACGATGGTTATGGCACTTTGGATAGGTGGCATGTGTCCCTTCCGGCACATCAGTGGAGAAAAAACAGTGGTTTGTAAACACTGGCTTCGAGGGTTATGCAAGAAGGGGGACCAGTGCGAGTTCCTTCATGAGTATGACATGACCAAGATGCCCGAGTGCTATTTTTATTCAAAATTTGGTTAGTATCTCAGCATTCATTACGTTAATTGTGGCTCATTTTTCTCTGTGTTATGACTACTTAATGTGCCATTTCCCATAAACAGGGGAGTGTAGCAACAAAGAATGTCCCTTTTTACACATTGACCCTGAGTCCAAGATTAAAGACTGCCCATGGTATGACAGAGGATTCTGTAAACACGGTAAGTGTGACCATCATGTTATTTTTTATAAAGCCATGCTATGAAGAGGAGTTCCTGCAAATGTACGTTTATTTTTTTTTGTCCTGTCTGTTTAGGCCCAGATTGTAGACACAGACATACACGAAGGGTTATTTGTGTCAACTACCTTGTTGGCTTCTGTCCTGAGGGCAGGTCCTGCAAGTTCATGCAGTGAGTCATAATTTGCTGATTTAAAAAATTGCATTAGAATCATAAGTGGTGTTGGGGTACAGTGAAATTATGTGTTGTACTAAACTGTAAACATTTTACCTCTCAGCCCACGTTTTGAGTTGCCGATGGGTGCCTCTGAGCAACCTCCTTTGCCCCTGCAGTCTCAGACTCAGCAGAAGGTATGGCCTTTGCAATAATGGTCTTGCTTGATCCAAACTTCCAAAATGTACTTTTACAATATGTAAGAGCCTATGCCATGATGACAGTAAAGGATGGTTTGTTTTCTGTAGACTGTGATATAGTTATGGCAAATGTGTTTTTAACACTCTGGTTATGCTCTACTTGTTACAGACCATGCACCCCGGAAACAGGTCGTCATTGTCACTGATTCAGCTGACCAACACCAATTCTAACCACCAACAGAGGATGCCACACAATATAGGAGCAATGCATTCTCAAAACAATATGGGGGGAAACCGAGGTCCTCGCCCGTTAGACCAAGTCACCTGTTACAAGGTAAAAGATCAGTTTAGGATGGAATGGTTGTAAAACTAAAATCTGTAAAGCAGATATTTGAAGAAAATGTTAATACTTATATGTTTTTCTTTTGACACCTCACTTTTCCGTTTGCAGTGTGGAGAGAAAGGTCACTATGCCAACAAGTGTACAAAGGGACATCTGGCCTTCCTCAGTGGACAGTAGCTTTCTATGTGGACCTTTTCATCTCGATTTGAGCTGGAATCTCAGGGCCTTAAATGTGCCAGTCACAATGCATTCAGCCTTTGAAAACAAAGGTCTGGCCAGACTTTACAACTGCTCAGATCTTAAGGCGTTTGGACTTCACCTTGTTCAAGGAACAAGTATATTGTACAGCACAGTGATCTTTTTTCTACTCATGGAACTGGTGATGTTGGTTCACTATTGGAGGATGGTACATTTCTACTTGACCTTTCATTTCCTGGGTTGGAAACATCAAATGTAATGTGAAAGGGCTGTGGCAATTTGGAGCTCAAATAAACCTTTACCTTTCTGCCTTAAAAAATTGGAAACCAAATTATTACTCTCGTCATTAGATTGTAATATGACCAGGAAGAAGCTAGATATTCTGCATTTAAAAGTGTGCTGATCAGAAAGAGAAAAGGAACACAAGTATGGATCATATTAAGGTGTAATAGGACAAAATGGAACAAGATTGTATATGAAATGCGTGCTTGCAGGTGTACCATATATCATTTTCCCACCCCAATACACTGAACTTGCCGTTGTATTGCTCAATTCAATCCAAGACCGCTTCAGCGTGGCTGTTCCAGAGGTGGATACATGGCAACTTACTGATTTTTGTACACAAAATCGCCAGCATTTTCAACAATAAAAACAAACTGTTTTATTACACCCGAGTTAACTTAATTATTTCAAGGAAAAGTTGGGAGCACCACATATGGCTAATTTATTTTCCAGCAAATGAGATTCACTGGTGGTTTCCAAAGAGATACAGACTCGGCATTTACATTATTTAAATTTTATTCTTGGTCACAACTGTAATTTTGAACAGACAACGAAAAGCTGAAGAGGGTGGCGTGAATACACTGCTGCGGACATGGCCACTTCAGAGCCTTGTGGTCCCTGGTGTACTGGCTGTTCAGTGGTACTTCCTCCAACGATCATGCTCTACAGACAAAACAGATGTTTGGAGAAGAGCAGTTTAGAAACATGGCATCCACAACACCACTTTTTTCAAAACTTAAAGCTTAGTAATGAGCAATGCTACTTACTGATGTGATCATATTCCCAAACGTAGCTCAGCACGACATATCCAGTCAGGAGCATGGCAACGCCACCAATGCCACCCTTCTTCACATGGATGTACTTATTGAAGTATCTTTCATGTCCTGAGGCAGAATGACTTGAGTTAACACAGTAATATTTCAATACAAAAATTGCACTTTGATTTGGCTGTCAGGAGGACAAACATTACCTCTGCGGACTGCACCAACGAGTCCATTGGGAGTAAAGTCCCTAGTTCCAAGCCATGAGAAGATCTGCCCAAGTTTGACGTCCATAAGCCTCTTTTCGGCCAGGGCCACTAGAAGAGAGAAAATGCTCTTATTAACCTCAGTGATGTATAACGGTCTGACATTTAGAATATCACACAGCAAGCCACCCAATCTAAATCCAAGTATATCATTTCAGTATGGCTTTTCATGCAAAGAAAAAAAAAAAGGACGCCATTTTTACAAAAAAACATAAAACTATGCTTACATTTCATCTTGTACAGCTAACGTTAGCTACTGATCGGACTTGTATGGACCAAGTATTGGAACGTTAGCTAAAAAAAACTTTTCTTGAGGTCCTAGCTAGAAACAACTTCAGTAACGTCGGCTAACCTCTTAGCTAGCCAAAGCATTACGTAAATCCCATACAAGAACATTAGATAACATACATCTGTCGACGATTAAGGGACTGTTGTGGCTTAATTAAACGCAACCGACGCTAGACGCATTAAACAGATGAACGTTATCCTAGCCAGCTCGCTGAAAGCGCTAGTAGTGCTAGCGTACAGATGCCAGTTACAGAGCTCTACTTAGCCAACACTAGCCAGCTAATTAGCTTACGATAGCTGAATTTCGGACTAGAAATCGCAAAACGTGTTTACGAATAAACTACAGGTTCTAATTCAGATAGGGGCTGTTTATTTAGCCAACACTGTTTCCTTGAAAGTTAAATCATAACAGCAACTCAGCTATCTGATAATCAGTTCACTTTGTCCTGTGCCAGCTTGAATGACAGACAGGAAAGTCCTTGACTTGACTCGTAAGAGTAACATCTTTGAATTGAAGCACAATTGTCAAGGACAGAATACACGTCCACGACACCAATTTGCAAGAATGATAAACAACCTTTAGTATGTCTTGCGTAAGTTATATTTTAATAACGAAACTAGATGTAAGTGTAAAAGCAAGACCCATAAGGTTATTTGCACACCTACCTGCTTTGTCCGCCATCTTGCTAGGGTGACATACAAGCTTGAACCGCTGTGTATGTTGGGAATAAAATGGAGTGAGGGCATTATGGGACGGAAGAGAAAATGAAGGAGGAGCTCTATCTATGGCTGAAGTTAGGCTACAGTCATATGCCCTTCAAAGGAACCTATATTTAGGGTGGTTGACTGGTCTGAGTAATATATTCAATTCAAGCTAAGGCTACCCTATTTAGGAATTATGAAAAATAACATAGGCTACTTAGCAATTTTGGTCATTTTGGTGTTTTAATAGTATCACATTTCTTACAGAAAACTTCTGAAGACCACCGTGTATGTTTGAATCTCTAGTGACACCTAAATGTTACGTAGACTATATTGTGCAAAACTCATATGCATCGACCCATGGACACTTTAATGGCATCCAAAGCATTTTCAGTGAATACCCTACCTACACAATCTCACCAGATGGGGGAGATGTTCAATGGTAAAGACATCATGCTCATAGGTAAAGTAGCCTAACACATGCAACAATTTGGCACTTTTTGAAGTATGTTTTATAGGGAACTAGTTTTGGTATCATTTTCAAATTCATCCAGGCATGGGTTATATGTAGGTAGCCTATGTATAGAAATAGAAAAGCCTTTATTGTCATTGTATTTGAATACAACTAAATTTGGATTGCTGCTCCCGACAAGGGACAACATATAACACAACAACATATAACACAGCAATAGTACAAATAACACAACAATAGTACAAACACACAACAATGGTACAAATACACAACTATAGTACAGATGCTAGAAATAGTGCAAATGGCTAAGAAAATATATGTTGAGAGTTCATAGATTTCACGTACTTCCCTGAGGTGGTTTACAATAAATACAGTAACATTTTGTTTACAGTAACATTATGTGCGCTGTTGTTGGTTTTTGCAAGGTTTTTGCATAACTAGGTTCAACTTACTAGCATTGACTAAAACGTACTCCTATTTGTAAAATACTAAAACCCCAAACAGTTCTACAGCTATGAGAAGTCACCCAGCAATTATATAATCTATCATCAATGACATGAGGATGTAGGCCTGTCTGGCTGTGCAAGCAGTGTTGAGTGGTTTAGGTGATAACTTTGCAGACATGACTACACCTACTGTCATAACCAACCTAGATGAGTTATGGATTAGTTCGATTCATTTATCAGAAGGTTTAGATGTGGTTGTTCATCTTTATTTGGGGTTTGGTAAGGTTTGGGTTTGGGGTTTTAATACTACCTTTGAGCTGCTTTTAGAGATTTTGACAACATTTCAGGCTTTGCATTTCATGTGGCTGGCTATACGCTGTTGGATACAATGTTTCTATTTAGCAGAGTGGTATTAAGATAAGACTGTCATTCTCTGCAACTGAATGAAGGCAATTATTATTTATTTAGAATGCTATTACAGGCCTTAGATCAGACACAGTGGTTTGTAAAAGTATTCAACCCCCTTGAAAGTCAACACCATTTTCTAGTTTACTAAAGATACTTTTCCCAAAGATAATTTCCCAATCAGTATTTTCATTGCAAACACTTATGCTAATTGTAGTTATACACAGGAAAATGCAAGTACCCAACAACCTAACCTGACCAAAATAAAAACTGCCCAACCATAGACTCTGAGCTGCAGGATACAACAACAGTGCACAACTGTTCAGACAACTAATTTAAAGCTCCTTTGTGTGACCGCCCTCGAAAACCAAAGTCCAACCTCGCTCCCCACTTCCACTACCAGTGCCATATACTTTAGCTTCTTATCATATCTTCAAGGGGAATCGTTAAATCAATAAAGTAAACAATGCACTCGCACTTTATGTCATAGCAGTCACAACAATACACTGCGGAACTTGAAGATGTTTTCCGACATCATAAATCATATACAGTGGGGAAAATAAGTATTTGAACCCCTGCCGATTTTGCAAGTTTGGCCACTTGCAAAGAAATGTGTGATCTATAATTGTAATGGTAGGTGTATTTTAACAGTGAGAAATAGAATATCAACAAACAAATCCAGAAAACTGCATTTTATAACATTTATGACTTTATTTGTATTTGATGCAGAAAATAAGTATTTGAACCCCCAAGCAAACAGCAATAGTCAGAGATAAGTCAGAGATAAGATTGTAGACCTGCACAAGGCTGGAATGGGTAACAAAACCATCGGCATGCAGCTTGGTGAGAAGCAGACAACTATTGGTGCGATTATTCGTAAATGGAAGCAACACCAAACAACTGTCAATCGCTCTAGGTCTGGGGCTCCATGCAAGATATCCCCTCGTGCGGTATCGGTGATCATCCGAAAGGTGCAGAATAACCCCAGAACTACACAGGGGGAGCTTGTGAATGATCTCAAGGCAGCTGGGACCACAGTCACCAAGAAAACCATTGGCAACACACTACGCCGTAATGGTTTGAAGTACTGCAGAATTCGCAAGGTCCCCCGGCTGAAGGAAGCACATGTACAGGGCCGTCTGAAGTTTGCCAATGAACACTTGAATGATTCTAAGGAGGATTGGGAGACAGGATGTGGTCAGATGAGACCAAAATCAAGCTCTTTGGCATCAACTCGACTTACCGCGTTTGGAGGGGGAAGAATGCTGAATATGACCCCAAGAACACCATCCCCACCGTCAAGCATGGAGGTGGAAACATTATGCTTTGGGGCTGTTTCTCTGCCAAGGGTACAGGACGACTCCACTGCATCGAGGAGACTATGGATGGGGCCATGGAACGTGGAATATTGGGCTTGAACCTCATTCCCTCATTCCCTCCCATTGAAAACGCAACCTTAAAGATTTGGAGAGGATCTGCAAAGAGGAGTGCATCCCTCCTGAGATGTGTGTAAACCTGGTGACTAACTACAAGAAAAGTCTGACGTCTGTGCTATCCAACAAGGGTTATTCCACCAAGTACTAAGTCATGTTTTGCTAGGGGTTCAAATACTTATTTTCTGCATCAAATGCAAATTAAGTCATAAATGTTATAAAATGCAGTTTTCTGGATTTTTTGGTTGATATTCTGTTTCTCACTGTTAAAATACACCTACTATTACAATTATAGATCACACATTTCTTTGCAAGTGGCCAAACTTGCGAAATCGGCAGGGGTTCAAATACTTATTTTCCCCACTGTATGTATAAGGTAGAGCTAAATAAGATATTTGTCTACTATAAAAAACGTATTACAAACTAAAATATTCATATTCAGCATTCAACCGCTAAACATTAATACTTGGTAGAGAACACCTTTTATTTAGTTTTATGTCTTTTGAAGTGAGACAGTATCAGCTTTGTACATTGTTCTGCAGTGTTTTTTCCCATTCTTCTTGGTAGAATTCCAATAGAACATTTATGTTCATGGGTTGACGGTCCTGGACTGTACCAACGTCTCGGAACGTAATGCCACAGATTCTCAGTAGGATGTTGATCAGGGCTTTGACTGCGTTCTTCTATATTCACTTCACTGTTTTTGAGCCACTCCAGTGTTGCTCTAGCCTTGCGCCTTGGGTATTTGTCCTCCTACTGGTTAGGTAATCCCTCTCCCACACCTTCATTTTACAAAAAACTCCAACAGGTTTTCTAGTGATATTGTTAATATAATTTATTTCCATTCATTCTCTATTCAGTTTTAAAAACTTTCCCAGTTCCTGCAGATGAGAAATATCCCCACAGCATAATATTCCCATTGCTGTATTTCACGATTGGGATGGTACTTCTTGAGACGAGGCAGTGTTAGACTCACCACATGTAGTGCTTTGAAGATTGGCACAAAAGCCTATTGTGGTCTCATATCTTAAGCAACCTCCCTACATGCTTTAATGTGGATCTTCTAAATCAATGGATTCCTTGCCACCCACTATTGGAGCCCAGATTTATGGATAGGTCTTAAGGGATTGTGGACTCCTATACCTGCACTGGACTATGTGGCCTCCCTCAGCAGTTAATATCTTCCTCGGATGCTTCGTTTGGAAGACAAGCTTTTCTACAAAGCATCTGGGTGGTGTATGGCAATACCCAGTTTCATTGTATGGATCCATTGGTGCACAGTTGGACATCAAAACACTTGGATATTTTCTTGGAATATTTTCCTCACATAAGCATTCTTTTATACAGTATAACACCCAAGTTTTGTGCAGTCTTAGTTGGGGTCAAAGAAGATGAACCAAGCTGGATGTTAATATTTTGTGGGATAGCTCAGACTTTGAAAGATTGAGCTGAAGGAGTCAATCCCTTACACAAACTGAAATATCACTGAGGCATGCAGAAATTCAAGCTGATATTGTGGAGTCATCCGGGGGAAGGACATGTACAGTTGAGTATCATCTGCACAACAGTGATAGGAGAACCCATGGGAATGAATGATCTCATCTAAGGAAGTGGTGTAAATGGAAAAAAGGAGGGGTCCAAGTGCTGATCCCTGAGGTACACCAGTGGAGAGGTGGTGAGATTTCTGTTTTAATGATGTAGGAAAGTTTCCCGAACTGAGGGAAGCCATGCCTACATGCATGATAGCAGGTAGAATATTAGAAGATTTATCTAGAGAGCATCTACCCATCTAAAGATCAATATCACATATGCAGTTGCCAAGGCAAAGAAATTTGGTCTTGGTCTTTTACATTGGTAAGTTCTGCCTTAAAGGCACACTATGCAATGCTGGAGAAAGGTTGTTGATAATATAGTTCAACGGCCAATCATATTACACCCCTCCCTTCCGTATACTCCTGAAGCAATGTGTTGATTGGCTGGAATTGTGTATGGCTCGGTCCGAGACATTTTTTTGTGGTTCCCATATACAGACCCAGGGTCTAGGAGTTTTTTTGTGCACACATACAGAATGGACATCTAGAGGACTGTGGGGAGCAATTCACAGACTGTGACTGAAAAGTGTATTGTATTACAATTGCAGTCTGCACATTTAAATTATTTTAATAATTTTAATAAGTAAATGATCACTCTAGAGCTGCTTTGGACTCCATTTCCTAATTTGTCTATGAGTCTGTGAGTAGTAGTGAGAAGTATTTGAACTTAAAATATTTCAAGGTGTAGGTGAATTTCATGCTCTGATATCAGCCCTCTCACTCTTACCCCTCTTGGCAGCCTGATTCACTCACAGTGATACCCAGAAATCAGAAACATCTGCAGGGCAATACACAGGGAATTGTTTTAATTGAGGGAACCAAAATATATTAACTAATCAAAGCCTCCATGCAGCTCCCTAAGAGATTGCAATATGGCCTCCTCCCAAACCATACTGATTTTCTTCCTTTAATCTTGGCAGAGGAGAATAGGATCTATTTTTAAAAAGCATTTCAGCATTATTTATCAGAGTAATCTGTCTTGATGAAAGTAAACTAATGATTTATTCGGCTTAGTTGGCATCAGATCAATTTGCACATGGTTTACTGTGCCTGAGACAGTGCACAACTGTGTTTCATGACCACCTTCATTGTTTAATAGTATGTAAAGTCTGGATGTATTCAGCATATTTAAGATAACCACACATCAAATTGTCAGATTGCCGAGTATATGGAATGTCACACTTCAGTCACGATCACTTTGACGTATGCATAACTCAAACACTGAATGAGAAAAGGGCTCTGTGTGTGAACTAATGGATCTCATTAGAATGTATGAGAGACAGGCAGATGCCTGATTCTTATAGTTTGGATGTGCCAGACAGGAGGTCAGCGACTCAAGTGCTATTCATTACTTTGCTGAGCAGTTAAACTCGCAGGGAGAATGGCAAAATGGAGATTGTAATTAAGATGGAACCTTAGTAGAGGACCATGTCTTCGTCCCAGAAATCCCCAGTTCTCTGAAGTCATACCATATCTGACAACTTCTTCATTTAAAAATAACCATGTTATATCACAGACAACTCTGTTAGTCTTTATAGTGAGAAATAAAAACACACAGATAATCTTCTGCAACCTTTTCTATACAACCCAAACATCAGTAGACTCTAGAACAGATCTGCTAGGTGATGTTGTAATACAACAACAGACTCATACCATGATGATGATAAACCAAAGGAGCTCATAACAGCCATTAAATCACATCAGGAAGCATGCTGTAAGTTCACAGAGATCAGATCAAAAACCCTAATTGGCAAACAAGGCCATGTAACATTGTAGGCTATGATAGCATGAAGAATTGTTAAGGTGGAGGCCTTTGCTTTAATGTTGTCTTATCATCTCAAAGAGCAGGTGCCCACTTTGACATGACAGATGAAAGAACAGATTTCTCTGTTCTGCTGTCAAACAACAGTGAGATCTCTTCTGTACAGAGATCACATCAATGTATGACCTTCCTGTTTCTAGTCTCCATTTTGTTCCATCCCTCTCTGCATGGATGGCTTGCTGTCCTTAATGTCCTTTGGCATGAGTGTTTTTTTTTTGTGACATCTTTATACAGAGGATTTGTCTTTACACATTATAAGCAACAATATGGTAATCCACAGGCAATTAAAATGGTAGGCTATTTGGTGGTCTTTTCATAGGAAAACCCAGTAGCCATTTATTACATTTAGCATTATGTATTCATGAAAGGCTTTCCATACCCAAATAGTGAGAAGTGTTCAAATAACTTTGCCAGATTAATTACTTGTGGCTATCTTTTTGTATCTCGTCAATATTAAGCTCTTCACCCTCTCTCTAGCTCATTTCTCATTATGGTGTTGCCTGGTGACTGAACTTTGAAGACAAAAGAGGAAAAAACAATGGCGATGATAGCAATGGTAGGGACACAGTAAGCAGATTTTACTGTCTGGATTGAGAAAAAATAAAGCCGATTTGCTCCTTATGGATGTACTTTCTACAGTGTCAGAGACTGCAGTGGTTCTGTGAATACAATGGGTGCTGAAGCTAGCCCTTATCATTTCTCCTTGCAATCAGAGTCTGCGATTCTGGTGAAAGGGTGTGGATATTTGAGCTCAACAACCAATCAAATTACACCCCACCCTTCTGTGTTCCTGAAGCAATGTGTCCATTGGCTTGAATTGTTTATGGCTCGGTCCAAGCCACTATGTTTGTTTCCCATTTACGGAGCCAGGACTGTGTACAAACACTGGTGCACACAGAACAGACAGGTAGAGGATTGTGAGGAGTAATTTGCTGAATTTGACAGAAAGTGTATTGGATTAGAATTGCATTCTGCACTTTTCCAGCAAGTGGTCCAGCCCACTTCATTGCTCTTTCCGAGTGTCTTTCCTCGTTCTCTTATAATGTAGTCCAATATTTCAGTTCTTCCAACAGCAAAACATAATGGTTTAGAAAATCAAAAACCTTCAAAAATATTTTTTTTAACAACTACTGTATCTGGGAAAAAAAATGAAAACTAGTCAAGAACCACACACTTGGAAGAACCCGGACAAACAGTGAATACATTCACTATTTTTTGCTGGTTTTAAAATCAGTGGGGGGAAATGAGGTGTCTTCTTAATAGGATTCCTAACTTAGCTAGATGCTAACATGGAAAGGGGCTAACATGGGGAGTTCTGAATAACTGAGAAATCTTATTTTGCGAGAGCCCCTACATTTTTCAAGAACAGAAAACATTACTATTCAAGGCTTTAATATATCAAGATCAAGTCATTCACTAGACAAATTCCTGAATCCTAATACATTCAGATAAATGACTGAAATAGAGAAGAAGAGAATTGAAACAACATACAGTACGTTGCCTTTGGTCTGTAATCCATTGTGGATTAATCTGTGATCCACCACACCTGAATCATCTGATTATGATATCTTTGATTGCTGAATCAGGTATGTTTAGTTAATCGAGTAGCTTTGATGAGATCATTCATGTGAGGTAGGGCAGGGTTACTAAGAAAAGGAGAATTTGAAGTCACAGAACAGCTGAACTGCTTTGGCTTTCCTCTCACTCACCTGACCATTCTTTGGCTGTGAACAAACCAACATCTGAATGTGGAGGCCAACTCTATCCTTTTACAGAAACACAACAAATGGACGGAAAGCAGATGAAATGGGCTTTGAAGGTACGCTTAGCAAATTGTGGTTATACATCACTACTTTTGTACTCAGTCTTGAGACCTTGGGAGTCGCACTGTGTGACCAACCTTGTTAAACCCACATTTATTGACACACCAGCTAGCCAAGTGTTAAGAGATGCCTGAATGCTTTTCAGTGAATCAGTAGTTCCCTACATTTGACAGAACTTAAGTGGTACACCTTAGTCAAAGTATTATAATTTGACCTTCAAATTTCAAATTTGATATGATATGCGGTTATCAGCAATGGTTCGGCAATGTGTCACCTATCAACATCATTTCAGTTTGCATTATTATTAAAATAAACAGTTGCTGTTGAAAGATTTGTGGCATTTCTACCTTTTGAAAAACAGTTGGAATGTTAATCATAAATGTATTCATAAATGCACTGCCACCCTCTGAAGTAATAAGGACAGTCTTTTCCCATCTTACCTAGATGTCAAGCATTTTTTCCATCTTTTATTTCCTGTCTAACAGCACCACCACTGTATATCATGACAACACGCTGCCGGTTCCACCAATGAGCAATCTTCCCTGACTCAGAGCATTTTAGAGAACTCAGACGTGACTGTTGGATCTGTCATTTCTGTAAGGGCCTCTGCGGGGGGGGGGGGGGGGGGGGGGGGGGGTAATTAGGAACCTGTCTCCTTGACGGAGCAATACAGTGAGTGTCTTTTTTTTGTGTGTGTGTGGAATCAGAGCTCTGCATCCATGTATGGCTCTCAGGATGGAATGTTTTATGACAAAGCCCAGTCAGCTCAGTGTGCACACGAGCTAAAGCTCTCTCTGGGGAGATACATACCAGAGAGCAAATTAGATTCCTCCTGGATGAAAGAAACAACCAAACCAAGAATAGAATAATCTCAGCTTGTGTTTTGTTTTTATTTTTCATTTTTGTCTCTCGTTCCCCTGCTAACGCTTTCCATCTAACACAGTCACAAACCGTGGAGAAGAGTTTTTATAGTTTGCACTTACTCTGGCTTTGTTGAAAGGGATGTTCAGGTTATGTTGTAGTTTATGAAATTCATAGTTCTGTGTAGTGGTGTAAACACAACCCTCCAATATGCTACTAAAATAGCTTCCAGCAGATACGTATTCCTTCTCTAAGCCTGAAGGTAAGGTCATCACAGAACACTTACAGGTAAGACCACTGCATCCAGGACACCACACTGTGTATTGATTGGGAGTTTCACCTGGCTTGCACCAGCAAACAGGCTATTGACAGATTGTTCATTTCACAGTCCAATGCAGAGGGAGAAAAAGGTAACAATCAGTATGCAAAGCCACAGTCTGACGCCATGCTCCCCACGTCAGAGCTCCCTCAGGATAAATATAGACCCGGGTGTGTCTCAGCACTTTTAAGTCCAAGTGAACGGACCGACACATTTTCACCCCAACAGATCAAGGCCACTGTGCAGTCCTGTTCACAGATTCAGTTTCATTTCATACCCTATAGCTGTGACGGAGGGTTTTAAATGGTGTGGTGCAGCAGCTGAAACTGGTGCAACTTTGTCATATGAATAACATAAATGCAAATGCTATTTTTTTCTAGTATATGGGAAATCATTGGGAACCATGCTCGATACCCTTTAATGCAAATTAAGGTTGTTATTTGCAAAACATTTGAGGATAGACTGAAGAGATTTACTGCTGATCCACCCAATTTGTTTCGCCATCTCAGCATTCGTCTCACTACTGCGTTGTTCTCCTCATGCAGGGTAATGCACCACTGTAAGACACCACATCCTAGACACTTATCAATTGAGAATCAACAGTCATTTGTTCTGTTCCCATAACGCAATCAGCCAAAGTTCCCAAAATGCTGTTTTTATCTCAAAGCCATATCACTTTGACAGATAGCATGTCTGATTCAACCTAACCTTTTCTTCAACATTAAACAGAATACTTTAAATATCTGCTACAATACCAGTAAGTTATAATAGTATAATGTAATCAGGTTTGTCCCTGGCCTCTTCTCATTCACCTTTGCTCTCTATGACATAAATAAATCAAACCACAGAGAGTGAAACTGAAACTCTAGTCACTGTAAAAACGTTTAACAAAAATCCAAGGCTTTCTGTGGCACTATTTTGGTTTATAAAACCACGACCCAAAGATTTATTTAATTTGAGTTTGGGTGGAGTTATGAGAGCTGACAAAATACCTGTGATTGGCCAGATTTACAAACCCACTTTACCAAACAAAAATTGTAATGCACTAAATAAGTGTGTAGCGAACTTCTGTAGCCTTTTGCTCTCCAAGAACTGAAGACTAGAAAGCACTAGAAATTTCCATCTTGGCACACAGCTGCTTTTGATGTGTGTGATTGAAGCTAGTCTCACAGTGATGTTTCAGACATCCATCTTATATTTTTCACCTCTGCTTCAAGGCACAAATCAAAGCCGTTGCAGTCACTGAAGAGTCACCATGTGAACAGATGACGGTGTCAAATCAAAACATTTGCTAGCAAACCCCAGTTTATGACCTAATCTTTTCAGGGATTAAGGTGGTACAGAACGCTTGGATGTAGAGGCATTGGAATCACACCTTAATCGGAAGTCTTGCCCTGAGTTCTGAGGCAATATGTAACAAATCAAAACATAAATAACAACCAATCACATGTAATGACATGCAACAATTGAAACTGAAATGATTTGCAAGAGAATATACAAGCAGATTGAAAATAACTATGGAGAGACTTGTATTTGTAAAAGGTTGCTGTTCGGATTGAATCCACTGAATATCTGGTGGATTTGAATGGCAATGCCTGCACACCACATTGTACTTCTTGTGCCAAGAGATGTAAGCCTCTATAAGTCAGGGCTTTGCGGAGAGACAAAATATGCATAGACTGCTCCTGCCAATCATTTCTTCGTGTGACTCATAACAATGAGATGCTCTGAAAAGCTTTGAAACATGGGACGTGAATAAAGGAAAAAAAATATTGATCAATAAACAGTATGTTTGAACTTCAAAGTTTTTCACAGTAGGTAACCAAGCAAAAACATTTTTCATTTGACTGGAAAAAGGGAAAGTGATAAAGTGTTGTGACCTTTTTATGAATTCTTATAATGGAAATCGCCCACTGAGAAAATATCTAACCTTGAGGTAAAGTAGCATTTAAAAACAAACAGTATATGTCCAATCTTCATGAACATGAAAGGTAAAATAAACTGAACAATAGGCTATATCTTAACGATATCTTAATCGATTTTCTTCTCAGCGCCGTCTAAGAAACCATTTCTTTGGCATACCTCAATACAGTATTGCTGTTGGATGACACAAATTCATTCATTCACAATCTGTTGACCTACGCAGTTGGGGAAAAAAGACTGGATTCTAACCTCCATATGCAACGTACTGTAACTATGTGCCATCTGAAACTGCTATTCTCCTCTATTCATTTGACAGCAAGGGAAACTTGTCATGAAGAGGTTTATTGCTTTCCTTATGTCATCCCAGCACCATGGATATTCATATTTAAATTGACTATAAATTAATGAGGCAGTATGGCATAATTGAAACTACGATGTTGTACTTGTCCAGTCAGTAAAGCACTCTAAACACCCCCACCCCCACCCCCACCCCTCTCCCACACACACACACACCAAAAAGAAACCATATACAGACATAAAAAAAACAATTAACCTTTGTAATCAGCAACAAGAACTCAGTCGATGATGTGAGATATGATGAATCCAATAGTCCAAAAGAAATGGCAAACTCTAAGCAGTGGTGAAAGTAATTCAACACGATTTCATAGATCTGCTCTGTGCGAACAGATGTCTGACGTGGACATCTGAGAATTGTCTGAAATGCAAATAGAGTCATACTGTATTCATTTTCTCTCTAGTCAGTCCTCACTGAACACAGTGCGATGCTTTGATCATTGACCAAGCTTTTGTCATAGCTGTGTTTTGCAGGGTTTGGGAATTATAATTTATAAAGGGTGACAATGAATTGTATGCATGAAGGTGTATGGCAGTGAAAAAGCACAATGACCCAGCACCAAAAAGATTCAATAGTAGACCTATGTCACTTAGGACACTTATGATTAAACCAGAGGTGTCGATCAATATGGCATTTCTAACATAAATTTACATGTAATTCCCTTTATTCCATCTTTCCACTCTGAGAAGACATAATCATGAGACGGAAAGTCTAAGTTTCAAACTTCAAAAATGACAGGAATCAGGAGCTGTACCCACCTGAGATCTATTGCTTTCAAATGTGAAATGTATTCACCAGAGACTATGTCAGCTGATTGGTATAGAATTCTCCAGGAACTTGCTTTTCCTATTCAGAGAGCCTGAGAAATATTGGAGCATATGAACGAACCACTTCTAAATGGAAATATGAACACAATACAAACTTTTTACTGAGCTGACTTTCTAGTTAATCATATGCATACACTATTCTATTAAGACCACATTAAAACCCACATGGTTTACTTGGACTTTTGCAGTACCATAATTCAGGTCCATAATGACTCTACATCAAATACATTAAATCGAACATCGACCTTAGTTGCGTATATTGCACATCAATTTGCAACACACAAGAAAGCTTTTGTTGAACTGAAACAGCAGCTGTATTTGCTTATGTCACACAAATGTAGCCTACTGCTAAACAGGCTACAAAAGCAAGCATCATCATCTAGGCTACATGAAAGAACCATTATCATTTCTCTCTCACAATGACAGCCAACGATGATCGAGGACAGTAAGAAAAAACAATAATAGGTGACGACTGTTTTAACAACATTTACTGCTCACATATTTTTCTACAATTTGAACAAGACAAACCAAATGTGTCTGCTTTGTGAGAAGCCTAATGTGCAGGAAATACAGGTCTAGCGTCCGGGTCCCCTTTAAATCGCCGAAATGACATTAAGCAAGGCTTCTGGCAGCCTTCGCTGGAAGCAGAGATTGTTGATACGGTTTTGCTGTGTGGGAGGGAGGATGACAACGCGAGCGGCTGGTTCTGGATGTGTGTGTGCACCTTCTGGACCTCGTTGCCCGTCAATGGATTCGTCCCTGAAGTGCAACTGATGGTTAATGCAATATTTCCGTAGATGTTCTTCATGGAGTAACCTATAGCTTACATGCAGGACATCATACCTTTAGCGTTAAATATTTCGTCGAAGGTAAGAGATAACCTGTTGTGTTTTCCCTCTTTTCATGGGTGAACGGCATTATTTGAGACGTTTACATTTGGTTTACATGGACTATAGGCAATCTACCAGAGCAAACATCTTGCTTGTCTACATCTTATACTTTTATTATGCTAATACAAAGAAGGATTTCTGGAAATGCTATGTTGACAAGGGCAACGGCCATCCAGTTTTCGCATTTATCAGATGATAGCAGAATGTTATAGGCTATTGTTTGTCTTTTATTATACAGAAGCGCTGTAAAAAGTCTCAAGACAAAAAATATTCATGTTCAATTTCTAAATTGCGTGTATTACATGTTGTCTAATACCTTTGTGGCTGAATTTCAAAACAAAGCAAAGTGAAGTTTGTTAAACCACATGATGATTACATTCTACGCTGCAGTTATCAGATTCGTGTGAGATTTTAAGCGCCTCCAACCACTATGAGACACTGGAGAAATCGGTTTCACCTCAGTGTTGCTGTGCAGCTAATTACTATGAAAAATGTTAGGAAGTGAAATTGATTATCTCCCTCTCTAAACACCCGGTCTGGCCTGTCCTCAGTTATATTTATAACCTATTTCGAATATAAATTAATATTGTCAAATGGCATGCATGATCAAATGTCAAATGGCATGCATGTCAAATGGCATGCATGATCAAATACATTTCCTGAAATAACAATTTGGCACTGTTTGACTTAATGCATTCACAGGCTACCCAGCTGTTGGTGGCAATTGTAGTTTTCAGTGTGGACCGCCCCAAGCAGTCACCATTGCTGGGGAGGCGTGGGTCAGTGCCAGACTGTTATCCTATTTACTTTTCACAACATTGTTGACATGCAATAGCTTAGGCAAACAGCATGAGACACCAGATGACTGATGTGTGTGGCCAGACCAGGTTGAACTGGGGGTGAGCATGTTGTGCTGCTCTATGGCTTTTATGATTGCCTTGTTTTTTAAACTACATTATGTTTGATGAAGCAATATTTAAAGATCACAGTCATCCTATCATCGCTGTTATAGTATAGTACAGAAATCCGTCCAATCCTCCCTCCCATCGACACATGTATTGTTTTATAATCAGTGAACCGACTGCAATTATGTCAAAGCAGAATATAATAGTCTTAATATCTGGGGGAGCTCAACTATTCCCGTGGTAAAATACGTCACGGTGAGACAGAGATTTTAAACGAGATTTATTTCATCAGTGAATTTCAGTGAGACACAGCTTTTGCAACATAATCTCTCGATAAAAGGAGTCTCTATTTTAGTACCAGACAAATGAGAGAGAGACAAGTGAAACATGAAATAACGCGTCTAACCAAGCAGAAATGAGCCTGCGGGCAACCCTTCACATGCTTTGCAGGGCTAGTCCTATAACATTGGAGGCCAGAGTGATGTAACACATCACTTCCAAGGGACTATGTTGTCTCCCCTCTCTGACGGCCTGTAGGGTTTAATGTCTATTTGCTGACGAACACCCAGCAATCTAGCCATCTCTCAACCCATGTGAAGCCGGCAGATGCAATTAGGCTACCTAATTGTTACACCAAAAACGTTTTATTGAATTTCCCCTGACTATTGTTCAGAGGCCAAATTCATAACGATGCCCGGAGGGACTTCATTTATATTTATGAACCCTAGGGATCCTGGTTGGCTTCATATTATATGCATGTGCTTACAGTTCTGCAAAAATGCATATTCATGCAAATTTTAAACGGTGATGAAATGAACTTGGATAGAAAGTAGAGCACCTTCAGACGAGAGCTAGAGTGAGCTAGGCTGACAGACACACTCAGAATAATGAAGAAAGATACCTCTGCAAAACTGAGGCCCGCGTTTTATCCAGTGTACCGGTGGCAGGTGCCAGATTCTCTCTGAGTAGGCTATCCTCAAAAGAAAAAGAAAAAAAGAAAGGCAACTAAAACCTAAAATGGTATGTATAGACTTCTTCACTTGAGAACCCGGAACTGGCTAAAAAGCATTATTTTACAAGAACAGTATGGATAAGCTCTTTTTGTAATGGTTTGGAACATGGGCATGTATGTTCGAATCAACATGGCATTATGGATCCCATGGGTCACACAGCAGGCTGTGTTTGCATTGCTTTAAGGTGTTGTTCTGCATTTAATGATACAATCTCCAAAATTAATATAATCACAAACTGCCGTGAGACATCTTGTGAAACATGGCACCATCTTGAATCATGCAAACATTCTGGTGGCCAATAGATCACGCCACATAGTAACAGCAGCGCTAGTAGTTCCCTAAGTATGATCTCAAGAATATGGGAAAACGCATCAGTTCAACTCAGACACATACTTTGATCCTTCACAGATTGCTCCCAGACAGTTTTTCTAGCCGCTTCGTGTCCTTTTGGCACCTGGCAGCCTTAAGTCTGCCGAACGTCGCTGCAGTTGGTGACTGACCGGACCAGGGTCTGATCGCCAGGCATGGGCTCAAGGGGAACGGAGAGGCGTAAACACCACACGCCTGCACAGACCCCCGAGGGCAACGTTGTCATGAGCTTCAGCTTTGAGAGCTACCAGCTGGAGGAGGAGGACTGCCACACCAAAGACATATCGGAGAAAGGAGTCCTCGCTCTGTCCGAGCCTGGTGAGATGTGATCAGATCTTCATCAGATATACTGAAATGTTTGCAGTGTATCTATATATTTATATACCACCATACTATGGTGGACTGAGCAGTTCTTTAGGCCCTCTACAGACCTCCTAAGTGTGAAATGTTCACACACTAGACTTAATAATACATTTTTTTTATCATTTACCAGCAGGTGACATTTTATAGGGTTTACAAAATGCTTGACATGTGACTATGTGAAGGTGTGGGGCCTTCCTGAAGATAGATATGCTACAGAAGTTCTCAGTCTCTAAATACAGTAACAGTAGTAAATGTAGTTTGGGAATTTCTTGTAGTAATGTGTCTGTCTTTTGTTTACAGCAGCAGACATACTTAAACCCCTGTGTTGACAAAAGGCACTCTTATGTGGGCAGTCTTCACTTCACGGTCACCACAGACATTATGCCCGTACATTTCTTCTAATAGGTGTTCCTTAAGTCAAATCTACTGGCATATCACAAAAATGTGTTTATGTCAGAGACTGAGATGCACCACACCCCTCCCCTATTCCTCTTAAAGCTGTCTATGGACACAGAGTCCATTATCCCAGCTGAGAGGCAGTCACAGTATGTTAGTTTTGCATTTAAGTTCTCTACAATAGTAGCACAATTCCAACACATCTGTCAGTTTGGCTTTAAGCCTGGTTTATGTGTCTGATGAACCTACTTCTTCCCTGTCTCTACCGACGCAAGTATTTATGATAAATGAGAGGTTCAGTGTGTGTCCAGGGCTTGCTATCAGCTTGTAGGGTAGGGTGTTACTGTGATGCATAGCAATCACATTTAAAATGAGTTTGAAAGAATGAAGAATGACTTCACGAACACATAATAAAGATGAAGCTTTTTTTCATTCTAGAGCAAAATGCTCAATTGCTCGCTTGTTCTTATGCAGCTCAACCTCTAGAGACATACGAATATGGCTCTTGAATTCGTAACCACTCACACGTCAGTATAATTAGACCTGTTGTTGTGTCACTTAGCACACCGAAATGCCTTTAAAAGGCTGTATAGATACTCAGAACACATCTGAGAACAACTCTGTGTTGTTGAGAGCATAAGAGCATGAGAGTCTTTTTGCGCTTCACAATAATGCAATTCTTCTGAAACGCAAAAGTGTAAGGAGTGTATTTGCCAAAAACGTTTAATAGAAGCAGAGCTGATAATTCCCTTTGATTTCCATTTGTCATCTGCATTTTGCCTGTGGGTGGGGAGATGGTTGGAGTCTAACATGGTTGTAACGACCACTGATGTGATTCCAAGGGCTCACCGAAGGCTAATTGTGTTATTGTACACAGGCACTCCTCTCTCTGCATGTTGCCATGGACACGAAAGGTTACTTTAATCAAATCACCACGTACAAAACATGACATTTCTTTGTCAAAACCCTTTGTACACTCTTAGCACGTCCTGAATACAATTTTTGTCATTAAAATAGCATTACTGATCTGATGTTTTGATTGCCGTGGGTAAACTATGTGGGTAGTAGATGACAAACTGATGCCATAACAGGGTTTATGTAAGTTTGTTGGTCAAGGGATGAAATGATACGAACATCCCCTCATAATGATGCATTCGCATATTTCCTGACCAGAAATCCTCAGAGAAGTGCCATCATGTTAGCAGGGGGTGCGGAATGTTCTACACATCTATATGGATCCCAATGCTTTCATTATCAGCATTGACTGTAATATTTAACTGATGTTGTGTTGACATGGCCTTGAATTTGTGTGGTTGTGTTACCTAAGCTTTTGAGGAGCCAATTCCAGATGATCGTTACCATGGGATATACTTTGCCATGTTGCTGGCTGGAGTTGGCTTTCTTCTGCCTTACAACAGTTTTATCACCGATGTGGACTACCTACACCATAAGTTCGAAGGTACATCAGATTTCTACCGTATACTGCACAGCATGACAGATTACCTTTGTTATTCTCAGTCTAATTCTGTTGTGAGCTGCATTTTCTCTACAATTCTTCTCTCTGCCTGGGCACTTAACCTTTTCCTGATTTTGTGCAATTCAGCCGCAATTCAATGTAATTTCAAATCATGAAAAAGTCTGTTCTTAGCAGTGAAATGCCATGCCTGATGTATCTTTTATGTTGTCCTTTTAAGGCACATCCATTGTCTTTGACATGAGTCTGACGTACATCCTCATTGCCTTGGTGGCTGTGATACTGAACAATGTCCTGGTGGAGAGGCTGAGCCTGCACACCAGGATCACAGTGGGTGAGGGTGTTTGCTCATGCGCATTCACACACACACACACACACACGCACACACGCACACACACACACACACACACACACACACACACACACACACACAAACCCACAAATGTGAGAAGAGACAAATACAAAAAACGATAGAGAAAGAAAGACATATGCACACAACTGCACATACACACACACACACACACACACACACAAATACACACACAAATACACACACTAATCTACACCCAGGTAGACAGCAAGACAAAGAGAAAAACTGACACACAAACAGACCACCCCCCCCCACACACACACACACACACACACTAGCGATGATGGACGGGGTAAACATAGAGACAGGAGTGGGGGGTTGGCTGTGGCTGATTGACCTGAGAGAGAAGTGGCCTCCAGGGATTTCAGAGGCAGAGCACCACATGCACACAGACACACACACACGCACGCACACACACACACACACACACACACACACACACACACACACACACACACACACACACACACACACACACACACACACACACACACACACACACACAAACATACACACAAACACACACACAAACACACAGACTCACACAAGCAGCAACATCAGTCATCCCTTCTTCCTGACTGTGGTGCATCCTGTGTTTTTTTGGTGTGGGGGCTTTTTAATGAACACCCTGGGAAATAGATAAAAGAGCTGTTTAGCATATAAAAGACAGCATTTACCAGGGGTTACTGTAAAGAAACATTTCCTGTGTCACAGTGCACTCTTTTTTTATGTTAATTCTTTATTTTAACACACATACATTCGCTCAAAGACTACACTCAGACACACACAGAAAGACATACACACATTCAAAACACGTGTATACAACACACATGTGCACAAAACAAACACACACACACATACACACACACACACACACACACACACACACACACAAACACACACACTCTCTCACAAACACACACACAAGCAGGCTTCTCCTCTGTGTCTACCAGGCTGTGCTCTGCACATGTGTTCTGTATAATAAAGCAACGGTTGGGCAGGAATCCCAGTTATGAATCAAACACAGCTGTACCTGTTCTGCCTCGATAATATGTTCTGACATAAATAATCGCATTTGTGTATTGCACACTGTTTGACTGTGAAAATGCCAGAAATATAATTGGTGGATAAATACCATGCTGCTGTTTCTTGATGAGGGTAGAATGATCTGGCATCACTGACAAAATCAAGACCTAAAAATAACTGAAGGAGGTCTTATTAAAGAGGCCGTAAAATATAGGATTTCCTCCATGCAAAGGACTGTGGGAGTAGAAAGTTTCACTTTTTGTACAGTTGTGCCGTGATTACTCACAAAGTGAGCGCCCTCCAAACCACTCCAGTCCTGTCTCAGCGTGTGTGCTACTGCTTTCACTGGGTTGCCATGTGTTATATCCTTCAGAATGTGAATCATGGTGTGTATCAAAATAGCTGCTCTGTTTTATGGACGGGAGCAAATTGAATGTCATCCCAGGTTACATCTTTGCTCTGGGGCCGCTGCTGTTCGTCAGCATCTTTGATGTGTGGCTGGAGCAGTTCACCACAAAGCAGGCGTATGTCGTAAACTTGGTCTCCGTGGGTGTCGTGGCATTTGGATGTACAGGTATTATTTCTCCGCTTGCCTATTCATTTCTGCCTCTGGTTGTTATATGGATTGTTGTGTTATGCGGCTCAAAGTTGTCGTTTTATTCCCTTTTTTTATGACACTCTACTTGTCTTCTTCTCTTTCTCAGTGCAGCAGTCAAGTTTCTATGGCTACATGGGAATGCTTCCAAAGAGATACACACAAGGCGTTATGACAGGAGAAAGTAAGATAACAAGATTATACACAGTTGTCCCGTGTTTCACAGCACATATGACATGTCATGATACATTGGTAAGGCAAGTGTAGCTGCTTTAGTACACGGCATGGGTTGTTTGTTTACTCACGTTTTATATGGTGTCGAACTAGGCAAAGAACTATCCAAATACTGCCTTTTTTCAGAATTATAAGGTATAGAGATATAGGTAGATGTAGATATATGTAGTAATACAATACTCTGTATAACATTAAGCAATAACATAATAACTCACTTGAATATGTCACGTACAGCAATTCAACACACTTCACATCATTTATTAGTTATGAATAATTTGTCTGTGATTTCTCAAGCATTCGCTCAGTATTGCACTGTTGTAGTTTTTATCTGAAACACTGCAATGCTCAAAACAGTTCCCTGTCCACGGTTCTCTGTGACGCATAATTCCTCACATCAGGCCTCCAGCACTACAAGTTTGGGCTTGCTGGTTCTTATTATTATGATTTTTTGTATCCATCTGAAAGATCATGTTGAACAGTGTTGTCACTGAAGAGGGGAGGCGCAAAAATCTGAACCACCTGACCACACAGACTGTCATTTGACAATCCTGCCACTTTATAAATAGATTAAACACTCTTTGCTCTATATGCATTATTTATGTTTTTTTTTGTTTTTTTTTGCTAAGGCAACCATTATTCTCACGTGACAGACACACAAGACTCCAAAATGTTCTCATAGAAGAGCCTAAACAGTATGGCAAGGCAGCCGCAGAATACGATTATAAGATGATAAGATGTTGTGCCATAGTTAATCACTTATTGATTTAATGCAAGGATGAATAATAATGTCCTGTATATTATATGATGTTTTTATGTGTGCAAATTAATCAGTGACAGCAATATCTTCATACGACTTAATCTGTGGTAAACACATGAGTGCTGTTGAAGGGATGAAATAGACCAAAGATACAAAGTAAAGGAATGGACCAGAGCTTTTTTGTCTGACCCATGGTAGATGACAGTTTAAAGGTTCTGAATAAAATCTCCATGTTGAATCTCCAAATCTCCAAGCTCCTCTTTACAGCATTGTCTGTGAAATCATAGTCTTTCCAAAGTCCAGATAGACTCTAGATAAGATAGCGATAAGAGTAAAGACAACATAAATGCACCACCTGGACTTTAATAGCAGCCTATTGAGGACACAAGGAATCCACTTAAGCTACTAGACACTAGATAAGAATAGTGATAATACAACAGAAATACAACACAAAGCAACAATCATGGTTTGACCCCTCAGGCCCTCTGTAGTTTAGGTAACTTAGTTACATATGGTTTGTGGTTCCATTTCAAGGCCATATGACATTTAGAGTAAAGAGGTCTAGTAAGTGTCCCCAAGACCAGGAGTCAACATCCTAAGCATCATAGTGTTTGGACTTCCATTTCAGAATCCTCGTAAAAAGGCCACACTCTTTTCAGCACATGTTGGTAAACAAGCCTCAATTCTTTCTTTCCAGGTACCGCAGGGGTCATCATCTCCCTCAGCCGCATCTTCACCAAGCTGCTGATCAAGAATGAGAGGAAGAACACCATCATCTTCTTCCTCATCTCGATCTGCATGGAGCTCATGTGCTTCGTCCTACACCTGCTGGTGCGACGCACACACTTCGTCCGCCACTATACCAGCCTTGCCCGCCAAGGCCTCTGCCACCCCAAGGACCACACGCATCAGTCGGGCGCACAGTACCAGGTCCACCATGATGTCATTACAGAGGATGTAAGATTTGTAAGTTTATTCCCTCTTGCTGTGGGTTTTGGTTTAATAGTGTGCATGGGAATTGAAAGAAAGAGTGTGTGCCAGTGGTGTTGGGGAGTTGCAATGGGACATAAAAGTTTTTAACTTTCATTAACATTTAACTTTCTAATGGACGCAAGATTTCTAAATCAAGATCTTGAGAACCTGTGTCATTACAACTCGGCAACATCCATTTTCGTTTCAATGCAGGCTTTTTGCAGACTACAAAATACCCCAGAGCCCCTGAGGCTTTTAACATGAAGGACATTATAACTGTGAGTGTGGTGATATGACAAGGCTAGATTAATAATGCTGTAACTTTGTTGCAACACTGCTGTGGACAATGCTAACAACTGTAGCAAGCGCAGTGTAGCTTTCCCCAAAGGCATCGCTAACACATCTGCTAGTGCCTCTGCTGTCTCATCTGTCTCAGGCCCGTCAGTGATCTTCTCAAATATGCCTCTAAACATTGCCTTAATTACCACTGGTATTACTAATGATGTCTACAGTCAGCTAATACCATTTAATTAATCTTTCTCTAAGGTAAACAGAGTAAGTATTTCCTCACAGTTGGCATACAAGATACTGCTTGGTCATCTACTCAGCAGCAACACCTGGGAAACTGCATTTCCACCAGTAGTCCTGAGCCACAATGGAGTATCCACGTTCGAATCTTTCCTTTAGGCTGCCGAATAATGAAATAGATTTTGTATGGCCAGCTTGAATCAGTTGTTGGTTATCTCCTGGAAGTCGTTATCTCCAGCCAAACAGACATCAATAGGCCACAATAAATTTAATCAGAACTCTCTCTAAGCACTTATGAAGCCCGCAAGGGAGCGATATGTGCTTTTTTGTATAGAAAATGATTTGAAAACTACAGCAACAATGAAATTCATAAGGCTTGATGGAAACACTGTGCTTTGAAAACTATCAAAGAAAGATTTCAAGCAACATTGAGTTTTGGTCTAAACTTGGCGGGTAACATAGTGTTACTTTAAGCATTTGCACAAGTGCTTGACAAAAAATCTAAAAGATTTACTATAATATACAAAAAATATACACTTTAATATGGAAACACTGATTTTGCATTGTTCCTTTGCAGTGACATCATTATAGTCAGAAATGCATTGTTTTATAAAAGAAAGACTTTAGAAACTTTAGAAATGTATGTGGCTGCTTGTTCAGATTGCACCAACAAATGCATCTAAGATTGGGTTGTTCTAGAGGTTGCTATGGTGTATAGACTGTGGCTGACAAATAACACAAGGAGTCAAAGTGTGTGAATGAACCTACAAAGGAAAAGCATCTAAATCACATCTAAGCATTTAAAAGCATTGAAATGGGTGAATACCAGTTATTGCTGTGTACAGTTGTCTGTATAAATCTTTTGTCTTATGTTTTCATTTCTGACTTTTAATGCAGACTGCCCCCTCAAGCTTACTTCAGCTGTGAGATGCTTTTTTAATCAATCACGATGAACGTAAGAGAAGGGAGCAGAAGACCTTTCATTTGGCCCTATCTGTGTTTTGTGTTCTCCTTGAAAATCAGTCTGCTAATTTATTCCATTTCTGATGGCTCACTTCACTGGTGGGTCTGAATGACTCTAATTTGTCTCAGTGAAGGATCCCAAGTAAGCATGATATAGTGTCCACTTAGCCTGCGGCTGTTCACTTAAGATTTATTTTAGCACTCCACAGTGAAATAATATTTTTCCCTTCAAGGTCTAAATACTAAAGGCCATATTCCAAGATGGAAATGTGTTCCTATATTAGCTGAATGCTATAAAAGCGATGGCCTTGGGAACCTAGCACAGAGAAATGATCAATTGCACAAGGAGCTTATATGTGGTCACTTATGGTACCTGGTTTTCATCTAGAGCACTCATATATTTTGGTATGATATATATATGTTATATATTCTATATACCACAGGATATTTTTTTCTCCCTTTGTTTTGATTTTGGAACACTACCTTCACTGGGAGTGGCCAGTTTCTCCTGAGACATTTCTTTTTTGCATTGCTCCTGTTCAAGGCTACCTTAGGCCACACTCTTTTTTATTTCCAACCAATTAAAGAGAGTGCTTTTACTGGCCTAGGCAGGCACTTAATCAGCTAATGGGCTCTCTCCACATGCACCCCCCCCCCCCCGTTCCGTTCCCCCGAAAAGCGCAAGCTCATCAGAGTATCTATCATCATAGCTGAATCTTGGCCATAGTCTCTAACAAGGTTACGCCGACCTGTTCAGTTTTGGCATTGGCTTTGACATGCTTTTTTGTTGTCACGCCAAAATGTTTTTGAGCAAAAAAAAAAAAATGTTTATCAAGCATGACATCAAAAGCTAACTGACTGATTCCTCCAGTCCCCTCCATGGAACTGTATTCAATACAGGCAGGGCCCATGTGCCTCTCTGTCTCTCTCTCCCTCTCTCTCTTCCTTCAAGGGTAACGGTGCAGTGGGCGGCTCCCCCCCTGAGCAGTCCCATGAGGGAGAATATGCAGGGGGAAACACATATGTGAGATTTGGCGGCCCCAAAGCAAAAAGCAAGAGCAGCTGGCCGGGGTTAAAGGGTAAGAAAGCAAAATTACAGTTTGCTACAGCAGAGTGTCTCTTGACGGTTCGATTGCATGTGAACATTCTTATATAGGTGTAGTGTATATGTCCATATATGTAAAATATACATACAATATCCTGTGTTTAAACCACATTAACTCACATTTGCTGACATTAGCTTGACTCTGCCAGGCCATACCTCCTAAACTTAGTTTGTCAGTGGAATGATGTCTTGAAACACTCAAATGAGATGAAATTAACTTTGCAGATTTTCTGATCATTGTGCAGTGCAATGTGGTTTTAGCATGTAGTGCAATGCAAGGAGTAAGCAGTAATATTGCTGCTACATTAACTATGGTGGAAGAGGTTAGAAGACAGTGCAATCTGAGATCCATCCTAATAATATGAACCTTCTTTTGAGAGAGAATATGTTATGGCTCCTCTATGGCTTTGCTGAGCATGATGCTACCACTTTAAATGTGATTCCGTTTCTGCAAGTTACAAGGTGACTGAAGCCGTTTCAGTTTCAATTTGGATCAACTCGAATTAGCAACATTCTATTGACCTTTCCTATCAAGAATAACCCGACCACAGGGGTCATGGTAGGCTAAAGATTCGTGGTCAGGAGATGGCACTACTTAAAAATGCCCTTCAAAATAAAGACATACTCCACAAAAGGGGTGTTTATTGTGGGGAATTTCAGAGGAAACAAAAATACCTAATTATTTTCAACTAATTGATTTCAGCAAATCTTGACAATCTTCATGTTTACTATTCTATATTAAACGTGGTAAATGTAGTTTCTATATTTCATAGTATGTTGTGGTGGTATGTTTAGCAATTGAAATATAACCATAAACCGACTTTCTTTTGCAGATATGATCCTGCATCGCTATGTGGTGGCCCGTGTCATCTGGACCTATATGCTATCAATCGCCATCACATACTTCATCACCTTGTGCCTGTTTCCTGGTCTAGAGTCTGAGATCCGCAATCCCACTTTAGGGGAATGGCTGCCTATCCTCATCATGGCTGTCTTTAACATGGCCGACTTTGTTGGCAAAGTAAGACAACTGCAGAAAGAAGAACTGTCATACTTGTATACATGTACTAGTCCTCTGTATGTTTATAGGCAAGCGAATATTCATTTACACACGACTAAGGAAAAAAAACGTCCATACAATATAAAGTATGTGGAAATGAATAAGACCTGAGGTACTGTAGTCTGTGTCATAGTATGTATGCACATGATCATGCTAAGCACTGTAGTCTGTGTCATAGTATGTATGCACATGATCATGCTTAGCACTGTAGTCTTTGTCATAGTATGTATGACCAAAGTCACCAAGAGCCTGATCTGCTCTAAGTCTTTACATTTACAGATGGAGGAAGATCCTCGCTACTCACAGATAGTCTTACATACTCGCCTTGGCCGTGACTTATACAAATGATAGTAATCTCCTTGCCATCTACCCCCACCCACCCTCCCACACCCACACTCAGACCCCTAATTGGTCACATCAACGGGTATCAACTGAATTGTGCCACCAGACTCCACCTCCCCGCTACTGTGGAGCCACTGCAGCAATCAAGATAAATTGAAGCCTCTTGGAGTTGGCTGTAGTTCTCCCTCGTGTCTCTTTTGTTAGTTATGGCCGACAGGCTCAGGCGTTGGAGAGTTGGAGAGTTGGAGAGCTCTGTGGATGCTCTGCCGGTTCAGCCTTTCATTTGCGTGGGATTGTAAATGATTGTTTGGTCTTTTAGATCACCCCTGGATTTCGTTTATTTGTCTCTCTCTCTGTCTCTCTTTCTTCCTGTCTGCGTGTCTATCTTTATTATTACTTCTTCACTCACTACTAACACTTGAATTTTTATATGCCTGTCTGTCTGTCTATCTGTCTGTCCGTCTGTTTGTCCATCTGTCTGTCTGTCAGCATGTCCGTTTGTCTCCCCGTTTGTCTGTCTGTCCGTCCGTCTGTCTGTCTGTCTTGTCTATTTGTTAGTTGCATTACTCTCCTATAATGAAACCAAGCCACACCACAGCCAGAGTGGTAACATCCTGTAACCTGTATCTTCTCTCCTGGTAGATCCTGGCAGCTCTTCCCTACGAATGGAACGGAAGCCGCCTTCTGTTTTTCTCCTGCCTGCGTGTGGTCTTCATCCCCCTCTTCATCATGTGTGTATACCCCGTTCAGAGTCCCACCCTCGGCCACCCGGCCTGGCCCTGCATCTTCTCCCTGTTCATGGGCATCACTAATGGCTACTTTGGCAGCGTGCCCATGATCCAGGCAGCAGGCAAAGTGGCCCCTGAACAAAGGGAGCTAGCAGGTAGGAGTCGTAACACTTTGAAGACACATTAAAACCTCTACAATGGGACAGGTGTGTGTTTTGAATGGGGGTGTGCAACTGTGGTGGGTAGAGCAGATCTAGGTACATCCATATCTGTTTGAGGATGTTCACCATTCTGCTTGTCACACATTAACACACCCCTATTCAAAACACACACATGCACACACAAACACCTGTTCACATAAACAGACTCAGATTCTCTGCCTAAGTGTCTCTCAATGTCTCCTCCACACAGGTAACACGATGACTGTGTCCTACATGACCGGCTTGATGATGGGGTCCGTGGTGGCCTATGCGGCCTACAGCTTCACAGCCCAAGGGCCCGGGGCCCACCCAGCCACACGCTCTAACTTCACTCTGGGCTACTGACTTAATGGGGCTCAGTAAGACCTCTCTGCCAAAAACAAGTCTACAATGTCCATTCCATAAAACACTTCACAAGGTGGCAGTATGTATGCTTTGATGTAGCAAGAATCTCTGCAAAATACCACAGCCACACGCACCACAGGCTCTGGGCCTCGCTACCACTCAGATTTATACAGAATGTAGTCAGCGAAGCAGAGCAGGCCATAGACTTTGTAAAGATATAAATGTACATGCTGCATTGTGTTGCCTTTCACTGTAGTTCTGTTTCGCTATAAATCTACATGGCATAAGTGCGCCCCCTTGTGTCAAAACGGGTGATTTTCCTCTCTTGCTGTTAAATGTTTTGTTGGAGGATCCATAACGCTGTGAATTTTTTTTATTTGGGCCATTATTTAGCTGGTACTTAAGACCACAGATGACACAGATGGAGTATATGGGTTGAAAATATACTGGAAATTGATGGATGGTCTGCCAGCATTTTTGTTTTGTTGTTTTCTAAAAAAAAAAAGTCTTGAGTCTGAATGATCCACAAGGGGAAATGGTGTTTCCTGTAAGCTCTAAAGAATCTGTTAAATGGAGCCTGATTGATTTACCTCTTTGCTAATGCAAGTTGAATGTTTATTACTGTGAATAAAAGCTTTTTTTTTTATTTCTAGTTGGGTCTGATTGAATGATTTCGCATTTCACTTTTATCAGAAAATACCCAAATTGAGTCTTTAAATATCGAAAATTAATTTTGATGTACAAAGCGAAAGATGTTCACACACTCTTACAATGACTTTGAGGGAGATATCGTTTTTATTTCTGGCAGTGTTGAACCAATACATTGTCTTAACTATTTAAATGCATATACTGTATAGGGTGAAAAGTTCATATAAAATGATATTTATATACCTACCTGCTCTCATGATTAAATTTCATAAAGTGACAGAATTACCATTGGCATTAAACAGACTTGGTAAATAAATTCACTGTCCAAAACACATATAGTAACTCTTTGTGCAAACATATTGTATAACTTGAGACATTTTTATATTTTAGATAATGTTACATTTCGATCATATTAGTATTTTAGTATTACCCTTTTCATATGACCATGAAATAATATCTTAATTACCAGTATCATCATTACACATTAACCCTATACAGCAGGGGTTTTCAACCGGGGGTCCGTGGCCCCGTGGTGGTCCGCGAGGGCATTGCAGGGGGTCCGCGACATGAGCCTATGTTGATCAATTCACCATTGAATTTTTTTATTTTTATAAATTCGCTTTGATATTTCAACACATTTCCAGATCACTCTTGAATATCGTGAAAATATAGTGTTATAGGCAGAATATCTGTGCAGGGGGAGGGGGCGTGGCGGTGGCTAGCGATGTACCCTGTTAATTTCACATATTTAAGTGTTATAGGCAGAATATCTGTGCAGGGGGAGGGGGCGTGGCGGCGGCGGTTACAAACACGCACGCGCGTGCAGGCACATCAGTGGGCCGCAAATTACTTTCTGGTCAGAATGGTGGACAAAACCAGTTGAAAACCCCTGCTATACAGGACCCATTTAATGTTCTTCTCAAGGTGAGGTACAATCTGGTTGTAGGTCAGCACACTGTGTCCTAAATAATATCAGAGGAGACACAGCCATACTGACAAACCCTTATATTCAGAGTGCTGATATCTCCCTGGCCCCGGGCTCAGCTCTCTGACCCTAGTACTTCAAAAGAAGTGTGTAGTTTGCCCAGCCTGAAATTACACACTCAGATTATGCTGTCAAGCAGTTTGATGAAAAACGGAAAACCCTGAGGTTCCAGGTGTAATTCTCACAAGTTTTCTTTTTTTAATTACGCAAAGAATAGAGGAGTGCTCAGAGAAATGATTTCTGCTGCGATATCAGGCACACATGTATGATAATGTGCCTTTCATGTGTAGTTTAGTAGGGTACCATGCCATGCAGGTGTGTGTGATGAGTAGGTATGCGTGATTAAAGCTTACTGAGTGATCACACAGAATGTGAGGCGCTCAAGACCGAAACTCTTTGAGACAATCTGATACAGAAGCCTCAGTGTCAAGCACTGTGTCTCACCTGCAAGTGTGGGTGTTTGTTTTTAATCAAAGATGTATTTGTCATCACATCCTCATACTCCGCCAGAGGTTGTAGCACTGCCTTACGGACAACAGGTAGAGCTGTTGCACAGTGCAGTCTTTCATGAAGTCCACGAGAGCCAAGGATCATCTGAAGGATAGAATGAAAGTGTCGGATTTGATGTGGCTGTTTTTTGGAGGGAACTGCAGCCATCGCGATCACAATCACCTCACTGCAGCCATATGAGTGCCCAGGCGGTAGAGATTAGTGACGGATCACACGTTTGTTTTTATTCTTCTGAGAAACGAGGCAGTCGGACGGCGAGGGAATTTCGATTTGCCCACACACCCGCTCCTCTGAGGACATAAGGGAAAAGCAGTAATGAGGAGCCTAGCTGTCTTTATGAGCGGTGAAAATGTCCCTCCGGTTGGGGTACCAGGAGACTTGATTGCCCCATAATGAGGGATGTGGATGATGTATGTAGATTTTATTGTGTGTGAAGATATTACATTTGGTTTAATGGTCATTACGGATGACTGCATTTATGAAGGGAATTCAAATCAGAATTTGCCTCACAGGAGGTGAGAGATGTGGTGCTATTTAGTTAGTCTCAGAAAATGGACCGGAGTGATGTAACCTGGTGCAAGCCACCTGCACTGGTTAGATTACAGAGATGTTGGTTGCTTTTAATCAGAAATACCAACTGAACATACATTAGCCCTGAACTATGGTAACAATTAAATTAAATTCAGTTCAATTCAGTTTTATTTATATAGCACCAAAGCAATACAATTGTCTCAGGGCACTTCACAGAGCCCAGGGCCAGAACCCCCGTACAGCAAGCACAGGGGCAGGGAAAAACTCCCTGTTAATCAGGAAGGAACCTTAAGCAAGCAGATCCGTGGCACATAAGGGCACAACAAATCTATGAATCTAAAAAGCTAAAAAGCTATCTTATTAAGATGTAGCTACCGTATTCTTGTCCACTCAAGTCAAGTCTGAATCACCATAAATTAAGACATAGCAAAAACAAGAAAAAAAAACAAGAAAGATATTGATTTCCATAAATACTCTCCACCATATGCTCAGAATGGGTTAATCTCATTTGTAGGAAAATGTAAGAACAACAGGGAACAGACTGTGTTTGTCCTGTCTGCTCTGAGAGTGCTGAGCGGCCCTCCTCCACCGAGGGTTCATTTAATAATGTGGATAACAGATGCTGATGACAGCAACCCTGACAGAGCATTCCACCATCTCCCCGGAGACGCCCAGGAGTGTATCGACATGCTGTTGACACAGAGATGCATTTGAGCCAGGATCAGAGCTCATGACTGATCCATAACATTTCGCAGCCCACATCACTAGAGGCTGCTGGGAAGGGGGTGGGCCGGTGGACAACGGGTAACAAGAGTGCTGAGATGAAATGAACGAGACAGATCAACCTTTCATGAAATACATTAGTGCAGAGGAATGGCAAACAGCTGTAATGAGAGAACGTCGATTTGGTAGTTATTCTGAAACTTAAGAATCAATTTCAGGGCCCTTTGGAGGTTTAAGGCTGATTTGCCCTTAATTTGTTCAATTTATTCTTGGGTAATTTATTAATATTAGAGCTGGTAGTCTGGGGAGTGGCTATAGTCCAAATGAGTTATTCTCTCGACAGTCTGTGTGCACTGATACCAACATTATTGAGATGAATTTATGGGCAATCTAAGAACTGAGAGCCATTTTTCACACAAGCTACCAAAGGCCTATTTTACCAGCTACATCATCTTATTTCTCAGAGGGCCACAAAGAAGAACTACCGCCTGGATGGTTCAGGGGCAAATAGAGAAAAAGAGGGGGGGGGGGGGGGGGGGGGGGGGGTACAGGAACACAGATATACAAATACAGTGCAAGGGGAATAAATCAATTTACGTAACATACTTTCAAACTTAACAGAAATGACGGAAGCTAAAGAGGAAACTAAAGGCTTTGTGACAAGGGAAGATATGGTTTTATGATGCAACATTGCCTGGCATGTTATCTCAGCACATACAGCCAAGTGTTTGGCGTCAACATGGGCCCTGAACCACTGTCATCACATAAACTTCCAGAGAGTAATTTTTCAGGGGCTCAAAAAATAGTTATATTTGTGAGATACGAAATGAGAGGCTGTGTTACAGTACAAATCCGAGCGTACAGCATCACATATTTCACCATTCACATCTCATAATAAGCTCTGTGCGTGGGGTTTGAGGGCATGTGGCCATCCATATTTTGCTCCAGCTGAGACTTAATTAGCTAGTTTGATTGATAGGTTTAGTATGGTACAATCACTCATGCATATAGTACAGCTGAATACACCTGAAACCAACAAGACATCCTTCTGGATTTGGTTTCTTTCTTTCTTAATTACTACAAAACAACTCTTAACATTAGCCAACCTGTCAATACTCTTTTTAATTTGAGAGAAAATTAGATTTTTTTTATGGAGGGAGACTGAACAAATTATACCAAAGATAACAAGGTGACCTTATTAATAACGCAGAGGACCACGCCAGTTTTAATGCTGAGTTTGGTCAAAGTCGCTGTGCTAATTTTGGCCTTTGCCGCAGGAGGGTCTCCAGTGCATTTTGGTTTTTGCGCCGGTCATTTTTCACCGCGCTCTAGTTGTGATTTGTCCGGCCCAAGCGTTCTCCGCGTCGCCCGAGGAGATGGATCAGCCGTGGAGAGAGTGAAACAGGCCAGGATGTGTTGACCAACTCCCAATTTATCACTGAACTCAGTCTCATTCGCAGCAATATGGCAGTGTGGTGTGACGTCGACTAAGCTGACAATGCCTTTCCTGACGAAAGCTTCCATGTTTGAGCAATATCTGCCCGCGTATTTTCCCCGAGCTTTAAAAAGCAGAAAGACAATTTGGTCTGGTGTTTTTATAGACCTAAACACGCAAGATTCTGACCATGGTTGAATTGCGAATTCGACCGAGGTTGGTGGTAGGTAGTATTGACGGGTGTCGTTGGGCATTAACACGTTTGCCATGTCCAAATCCAGTGGCGTTTACCTGCTTGCTCTGATAAATCCTTGTGGCCGTGGACTTGGCAAAGAGTAAGCCTACTGCGAAATGCACAGGTAGTTAGGCTATATTCGCACTCACAGCGCCGAATACTTTCGGGGTGGGGGGGGGGGGGGGGGCATTACAATTGGCATTGCATTTACCTATTTTCTGACAAGAACGTTCACGTATGTTATTCTATTGCTCTGTTTGGCAGAGTGTTATTGTCCCTGCCAAGGATGGCACCAAGGTCATGGCCACAAACACTTGTCGATGCTATAACAACTGACATATTTCATGTCGGACATTTTGGAGAGTAGCCTCTAGCACAGGGGTGGGCAATTATTTTCCCCAAGGGGCCACATGAGATAGTGGGACTGTTGTGGAGGGCCGGACCAATAGGCTGAACTCAATTCTGCTCAATATAAGTTGTATCTCTTTATAAAAAAAACCCATTAAATTGTATGGTTTTGATTAACTGCTACTGGTAAGAGTAGATGTTGCATTTAGGCTATCAAAAAAATGTGGTGCAGGCATAGTAAAAACGCCAACATTATTTAATCAACATGTAATCAACATTCACCAAAACGATTTTGAAAATGAGCATGTTTGCAGTATTAAAGGTGTTCCCAGACGACCAATACACATGGCACACACACACACACGAGAGCAAGCTTGCAATGCAATAGTATAAGTATACAAATGAATAGTAATATAAATATTTATCAGCGCAAATGGTCGCAGGCACGCACGAATGTAGGCCTACGGAAATTAAAAAATATCCCGCTTATTATACGGTTACTTGCCAAAACAATAGAAGACATTTCTCCAAAATACCTCTTTTTAATGATTTAATGATTTAGTTCTTCACGCAAATGCGAAGCAACCCACCTTCTGACTTCAAGTTTCAATGACTTTTAGACGTGAAATGACCGGACTACTTGCGTTGCGGAATGATATGATAGATGTGAATTAAAAGCACAAAACCCGTTGCCAATGACACCAGTCATACATTTTTCGCAGCAGTGAATATAAAGAAATTACAGACCTGCGAACGTTGGGATGGCCCATTCAAATCAACGGAACTTTTTGGAACATTCTGAAGAGCCGTATAATAAGTACAGGTATTTCAAGCATTTCCTCCGCTTTGCGTCGGGCCTAACAACACCCTTGAACAGTACATTATTGACGATACAGTACTGCCTCTCGTACCTTATTGCTTAAGTATTTACGCTTGATTCCTAATTTACAATTGACCTCCGCGGGCCGCACAGGGACAGCCAACGGGCCGCAAATTGCCCTTGGGCCGCACTTTGCCCAGGTCTGCTCTAGCAAGAGCAGGTTTTAGACAATACACTCAATACACTGGCTATCGGTGAGACTATCAGATCTCTAGTCGGCTGAATCTTGAGAGGAACCCATGTCTGTCGTCCAGTTTCCAGGATGTGTAGTTGTAATACAACATTCTCCTGATTTTAAGTATTATTTATTTTGCTCTTAAGATTGATGAAATTCAGGTTATTCAGCTTCCTTACCACTAATTATTAAAAGTTGTACAAAATGGCTATGCATGGTTTTTCAGGTTTCATTAAAGTTGTAAAGTGGAGATCATTACAGCACACTCCAGAGGAGTGTCATTTCTTTCTTTGCTTAGGATCGGAGGCAGAGACTAGATACCAGGAATGAATCTACCTTCCAGCGAGGAGGCACCAATATTATGACTTATGTCCTGCCCTGAGTGTGCCCCATGCTGTTTCTCATACCGTTATCACTGTGATCGGCCACTGGGTGACAGGTCGGTGTCATCTGTCACAGCGTTACAGTAATCACACAGGGATAATATTTTAAGCTTCATTACGAGCTTGGATCTGTGACACATATCCCAAGCACTTCAACAGGCAAGCATTTGAGAAAGCAGTATTGCCATTCTTTAGTGCAAGGCACTTATTGTTTGAATCTACTCTTAATTGTTCTTTCTGAAGAACAGTCCATGGTAAGACCTTATAACAGCATTACTTCACTGTTTTAGGCAAATGACTGCTCTTTATTCTGGACAGTTTGATCAGTGAGATGTTTTCAAAATATTTAGCCATCTAATTCAGACCTGTCATTCTCAGAGATGACCAATAGGGGGAGGTAGCAGTCTTGTCGCTTAACTGACTTTAAAATGATGGTGTTTGATTTTCCCATTCTGTGAACCAGCATAATCCCTGTGACCCTCACCAGCGGCAAGCTTCTTCACCTCTGCGAGCAGCGCACACCAGGCAACATCAAGGCCCTCCTTTCTTTATGGAGAGTCTAGTCACATTTGGCCCATTCTAATCTGATCTGGCCATGAAGCCAACACGCTGATGTGGGTTTAATAAAATAGTTGATTCAAGCGGAATATGGCATTAAGATGCTTAGTCTGTGCTTTTGTTCCAGTTTCATAATGAACGGCAGGCTTATTCTTATTTCAACAATCAGAATGACAAGGAGGAAGAGGACACAGCTGGCCCAGTCCCTGCTAAGTGGAGGTAATGAGTGAGAGAGTGTTAATGGGACTGACATCTCCTCTGCAGGACTCTTAAAGGCTAGGGCACTTGAAAATGTGGTGCGCGCACACACACACACACACACACACACACACACACACATATCAGAGAGAGAGAGAGAGAGAGCAAGGAAAATAGAAAGAATTAATAAGTACAGAGACCCTGTATGTACAAGCACTTACCCTCAAATGTCTACATGAACATAAATGTGCATATACAGCACCTATAATGCACACACGTGTATATATATACAAATACAGCACCTATAATGCACACACATGTATACATATACATACATCCTATACATATACAACAAATCTGCATATAAATGTGTGCATATGCACACAAAGGGCAAATAGGTGTGTCATACATCTCTGAACCTTTCAAATCAATTTATGTATGTATTTATGTATCCATGCAGAGGAAATAATACTTGCAGATCACAGACTAATGCCTTTAAGTATCTACAAAGCTCAACAGCAGGTCTCAAAAAAGCCATCTTTTCCTTTTTGATGCCTGTCTTTCGTTTGGGCATTTTAAACATTTAGTCATTTAGTTCTCTCTATGTCTCCTTTTCTTCTCTCACTGATTTCATCATGTGTGGCAGAGTGATTGAAGAAGTCCATTTCAATTGTTCTCCCTCAAGTAATCGAAAAGAATCCATATGAGCTGTGTGGAAAAAGAGTCTAAAAAATAATGGACGCGAAAAGCAGTGCTTTTACGCCGTTTTACTTTGTGGTGACAGATGTAAATTTTTGGAGTATTGGCCTGTCAGCAAGCATTTCGAGTTGTTAGAGCCAGACAAAAAGGACTCCTGCTGCTTGTGTTTCGAGTCACTGTCAAAGCCTGTTTTCTCACCCGTGGATTAAAAGATAAACACAAACTAGAAAAGTTCTACTTTCAGCTGAAAATGTAAATAGGATTATATTTCAGTGTTAGAGGCAGTAGAATTTAAATCAAGCTTTAGAAAAATAATCATTCAGGTGGTGTTCATATCCGTTTCAAAAGAAAAGCCCCTTTATGCTAACAGTGAGACTACACTGATTTAGGATAGTGCTTTATAGAAACGCTTCGATTTCAATACCCCCCCGGCCTTCACTGAAGTTTATAGGCTTTGGTGAGGAATTAAGCTTATGAAGTTTCAAAAGGTTAGTTTTGGATTGGATTATGATTTGACTGAAAGAGACAGGGGGGGGGGGACAGATTAATATGACCTCAATTTGAAACGTGACTTGAATGTAGGATTGAGTTTCTGATCACAGAAGTAAGGATAGAGCGCCATTAGGGAGTCTAGTTGGCTGTTCTGTAAATTAGGCCAAAGGGAAGTGAGAGGCTTTTAAATAAGAAAGAAGATGACCAGGTCTTTCTTGCCACATCTCTAGTTTCTGGTATTGTATGGAAGAAGCATGACGCCTCTAACAATGTGTCAGGGCTGTGTCACCCAACTGCAGAAATGCAATATCCACCAAACAGTTGGAAAAGCACAGACAGGGTTGTTATGGTCAGGTCTATAGGGAGTTTCTTCTGAAAGCTTGAGACGGAATATGATAACCGGTGTCAGTTTTGTAAATGTCATGCATGACAATGTGGTATTGGCATGTGATCATATAATTCAGACTATTTGAAAGGGTATGGTTTCTTGCATACTGCTGGCCTCAGGAAGATCCTGCTATAGGGTGTGCTTATGTATTCATTAGAACCACATATTTAACATCAGGTTTTCCTGAGCAACTAAGCTGGAAATGTTCCTCTTCCTTTCCAACCCCTAGTCTTGTGGCAACGAGCTATGATGGTGGAAATACACTCTCTGTGCTCGAGTGTGCAATTTTGTTGTTGGGTAAATAAACAAACTGTGGATTTAAAAAGATATGCTTCCACTTCCACTGCATTATCACCACAATTAAGCAGATGGAGATAAACCCCGTCAAGAAGCCTCTAGCCTTTGATCTCCTCAATCGTTCCCCTACATGAGCGCCATATGGTTCCTGTTACTGGCAATAGACATCCAGAGGAACAATAACAAAGTCTCCTGGGTGGCTTGTTATGATGATAAGCAAGTGCAGTTGGTCTGTGGGTATTTTGTAACCTGTGACCTCCACATACTAGCGCCTCTCGGGGCCAAGTTGAGACCAGTTTCTCATCAGGCCATGGCGCTCTTGAAGTCCTCTTTTTTACTGGCAAACCGTCAGCATTCCTCTGTTTGAAAAGGCTGCTGGGAGGCCGAGGGTATTGTGTTGGGAGAGAGGGACGACAGTCAGATTTTATTGAAACCATAAACCTGTTGACGTCACTTCTGGTAAGCCAGCCATTCACGGGAAGTCTTTTTTTTTTATGAATCAAAGAGGGGCTGTAACTCTTCTCGGGGTCAGGCTTCACAGTTGAGCTAATGTGCGTTTTATTATTCTATAAACCTGTTTCGGCTTGCCCATTACCTGCCGGTCCCCTGTCAATACGATCCCTGAGGCATTCAGCCCTTCATATTTCTTCACACTAGTAATGGCTTAAAATGGACATCAATGGCTCTTGTAGAAATTCAAACCACATTCTTAGATGGGGGGGGTTGTTTGTCCATAGCGCGTTTGCGTAAACTGTTTATGAAACAGAGAGAGTGTCCTCTAAACATTTACCGCAGGAGAGGAAAAAAAATATTGTTCATGGCATTCACAAAGCCAGTTGTCCGGGACATGTGCTAACCACAGATTCTTTACAACGCTTTAGTCGTTTTAAACATTTACCCATAGTGGTTGATATTACAAAGGGCTTGATGAGTGTCATGTGATTTGGCAGCCAGCCCTGCTCCATAACCGACCACTCTTTGTACTATTCATTTATTTTCATTTGAAGGAGACAAGGACAGCTCACAATGATCACTGTTTTCAGCACTGGTAAATGTAAATGCACAATAAACGAATATAGTCAAAGCTAATTCTAAACACCAGTTGCAGCAGTGAGCTTACAGACATTTCAGTCAATATATTTTCACTGTTGATATTATTCCTTAACTGTATGCTGTTTTCTGTAGGGCCCGTAGAGGACTTGCCTACAGCAGGAAAAACAAGCCAGCTGCTCAGGAGATATTCAAGGCTGAGGTCCTTACGCACAATGCCCTTAACTCCGGGTGCAACCCGAGTCATATTTCCCTGAGCCTGCTTTACAGGATTCGTCCTGAGAGTGAGAAACAGCTTTAAGCAGCAATTTCACAAGGCTGAAATCCTCCCTGAGTGATGTGGAGGTTAGGCTCCAATATCCAACCTGCATTTACTGTCACTATAAAGAAGCCTCAAGGATGTCTGGGATTCCTATAAAAATAACATGCGGTGTTGCACAGCTCAAACAATCACAAATCTGGAAAATGGCTTAGCAACAAGGACACCATTGCAGGTTTTTCACGGTGAAAACAGAAACTGATTTAATCTGTGAGAAAATGTCTGACAGAGGTTCTTCTATATTTATTTTTTTATAAGGGCTTACCGAGGGCGAGATGGTTTTGCCTGCTCTCTCTCTCTATCTCTCCCCCCCCCACTCTCTAACGTTCTGTGTCCAGTCCTTTGAAAAGGCAGGCAGGACAGGCTAGGGCAGTGTGACCCAGATTTCAGGCAGCTGTTTTTCCGCTCAGGATACTGGGACACACCCGATAAAGCTAAACTGTAAAATAGATAGGCCACCTGGGAACAGGCACAAAAGAGCAAGACTTTAAATAAACTGTGATGGGATTTCAAACAACAGAAAAAGGTGATTGTCCATGGTCAAGGCACAGTTGTAAGATGTGCTAATGCGCAGTTCGGTGTTTGATAAACAGTGAGTAGAAGCACTGGGCAGTCATTGTGTGACCTCGAATGGTTTAGGCCTGTTGTTTATCAGAGTGACCTGGGGGAATTTGCCCTGCTGGAAAGTAAAAAACATCTGCCTCTCACCACCAACAGAGAGAGCACTTAAGCTCGTGTCTCACATGCACCAAGGACAGTTGTTCTTCCCATGCACAGCCACCAGAAATAGGCCAGAGACACAGGCAGAGGGCCCCAGAAGCATTTACCATTTGCTGGGAAAGTCCAGTTACAAATGTGGTTAATAAATACTTGTAACAATTGTTCCTCTATTCAAATAATAATAATAGTAATAATAATAATATTTTATTTACATAGTGCTTGTCTTATTTAACAGAGTTGGCTTTACAAAACATGCATAGAGTAGAGTGGTAGTGGTTGACTAGACATGGGGGAGAGAAGCATTCGGACATGACGAGTGCTATCTTGGTTGCTGTGGTTTTTTCATGTGTGTGACGGCTAGGCTGCACACACAGAGCACACACACACTGCGATTAGGTGATGTGTTACATTAGCGCAGACATGGAGGCGGTGCAGTCTGCTCAGGCCACAGAGGCCTGTCGCAAGATTCCAGTTACTAATTATCGCGCTCACATTTTGACTGGTTTTTCGGTTTTCAGCTCAACCCAGACCTCAAAAATGTGAAAGGAGTCCGTGTTGAAACAGGCCTAATGAGGTTTTCCGAGGGAAACTGTGAGAGTAATTACGTGGGCGCTGGCAATGGGGCTGCTGGGAATGGGAGGAGCGTCTAAAAATACACGGCCTAGGTGGCAGTGGTGACATGACAAGAGGAGCTCATCAACGCCACCGTGCCACATGTGAGGTGGAAGGCAGATGGGTAAACAGTGGCCTTTTTGTTTTCTCTGGCAAATGTGTGTGTCCCCGTGATGTCTGGACGCCTCTGTGGCAGGAGGGTGGGCGAACCTCGCCTCATTCTTCTTGGGGCTTTTGCACATTTGCCTCCCAGACTGACAATGGCAGCTGAATTTGGAATGGCCTTCACTATGTGGGAAATCTGATATCCTGTGATGTAACGACTCAAAGAGTGCCCAGGAGGGGGAATAAATTGTATATACTTGCAGGGAAAGGGGGCATTATTTAGTCCCTGGTTGGCCATGACTTCCTGCAGAGAGCTGTGGTTTCTGTGCCCACAAACGACATGTGTGTGTCACGGATGAAAGCAGGGGAGCAGCGTGAGAGCTTCCCCTGAGGGCCCCAAAGAGATATGGCTATGAGCACAACAAAACCACATGCATAGAAGTCAGTGGTGAGCATTGCACAGAGATAGAGAGAGAGAGATGGAAAGAGAGAGAGTGTGAGAGAGATGGAGAGAGAGACGGAGAGAGAGGGAGAGGGAGAGAGAGAGAGAGGGAGAGAGAGAGAGAAAGAGAAAGAGAGAGAAAGGCCGAGAGAGATTCATATCAAAATGGACTGTCTTCACTTGACAGTGTCTCTTCTTTTGTCTTGCCTGAGATCTCATGCAGATTTCCTTTTTGGGAGGGGAGGGGCATTGTTTAAGTGACATCAGTCATGCAGTCAATAAAGGCTCGTAATGTGATATGACAGTAATGCGATTCAAGTCATCATCGAATTAGGAGCAACAACAACAAAAAGTAAATCATCAAAAAATGAATGGGATGGAATTCAGTTCTGCTGCTCGAGGCATCTAATTTTCTCTCTTTTTAAATTACGCCTTAATTATATTCAATTCAATTATATTTCCTTTTCAATTATAATCTGCGCCCCTCCCGTTGCTCACTGAATGCGTTGCATTATGCAGTAGTCCAACGATATTTTTAGCGTTTTATATAACCTTTAAAAATGTCGGAGGAAATAATACCATACATATTTATCAGTGTATTGACACTTTCGGGGATGAATTATGTTGGTTGTTAACCAGCCTATTTGCTGAATGAAAGCCTCTCAACACCGTTGTAAACAAAAATAAAATATTGCACCTGAATTATGATCTATTGTATATGGAGGTGGGAGGTTTTTTTTCAAAGCTTGAAGCTTTTACACAGCTCTGAGCATCTCCCTCCTTTGTCCCTGCTCGAGAAAGATCAATAATGCAAAATGACACTTGTGAGATTTGGACCTTAAACCTTAAGCCTTCCATTTTCTGTGTGATTTATTTTTGCAGCATAAGCTGTCATCTTCCATCACTGGAGCCTTTATCACTAAATAAAAACCTGCCCAATAAATCTCTTGCGTCGTGGGTCATGGTATCGCTGTGCGCTTGTATTTGCACCGTGCAAAAGCAATCCTCCTCTTCATCTGACCAATTTATTCAAAGCATCAGACCATTATTTAACACACGCAGGGTCAGGTGACCTTTGTGGTGCAGGGGTCTAGGAGTTAATGGCCGGCAGTTGAGGCACCTCACATTATCTTTCCCAGAATTCAATGCTGGCTCTCTCATACCACCTCACCAAGAATTGTCCTGATATTGTCCTAGAACAATCTGTCCTTCCTGACGTACACACATTTTCCATTCCCGTTACTTTCCATTTGGATTCTCTTGGGATTGATCTTTGATTGATATTCTATACTCGGTCTTCTTTTGTGAAAATTAGAATTCACATGTGAAGAATGAAAAAAGGGGGGTGGGGATGATAGGGAATAATGTGGATGTCATCACATTGTGTAAAATGGGCATGTTGCAACACCTCGCTGCAGCCTCTGTAAGTACTGTGGCTTAAGGGGAAAGATCCTCTGTCTAAAACGAGACAAAAGATTGGCAGGGGGTTGATCAAGATGATTCAGATTGTGTATTTGTCTGGAACTTGTCCTGTTTGTTATATCAATGCTAGTTGTTTGAGTAGCATCAGCCATTGTTTAAACCAAGTGGAGTAACTGTGCTGTTGTCAAGTAACAGTGCATAACATTTCTTAATGTCTGCTTCTCGGAATTGTCACGCATTACAGCAAGAGATCATTTCGCTCTGCATGGGAGAGGAAGCAGATGTTAAGAGCTCAGATTTTCTTTTCTCACTTCTCAATTTTTGCCATCCAGCCAACCACACAGTTGGCATTTTATTTAGTACAGGGAACATCAATGTGGCAACAAAGGAATTTGTTGTGAAAATGTGATGAGTTCAGCTATCTGGTGGCTTACATTTGACTGTCTACTCACGTAGCAAATATGCATCCCTATGAAATGACAGATGAAATTACACCAGAAAACACATGCATACCCGTACATGCTGATGAGGCTGAAATGCACACACTTGTCTTTTGTAATCAGCTGAGTTGCTTACCAAGCTCCAGTGGTTGCACGGAACATTCTAGCAATCCTTGATTCATTTCTCCAAGAAGACTTGCAGTGCTGTAGGAATGCAGAGCTCATGCAAGTAGTGCCCTGAGAAACTCTCAAGTATCCTGATGAATGACAGAGTGAAAAAGGGCATTCAGGGAAGATGATTCTCGTGCAGGTTTATGGACACGAGGATCCAAAGCGTGCAACCACGCAACCGACATGAAGTAGCATAGCAGAGCACAGCAGAACACAATGCAGTAATGGAAGACATAAGAACAGACTAGAAAAGGCAGAAGGCACGGTCTAGCTTTGGTGTGTGTAGAATTATTTATTAGCATATATATATATCAATATTGTCATCATGTTCAATTGACTTGGACATTGAGAGAATATAGGCTTTAGAATTCTACCTCAATCTACCTTAAGGTTTCTTGAGCTACGTCATTGATCTGCATTCCTTATCATAACCTACACTCAGGTTTATGAAACCAAGGAGACAGGTTGATGACAAGGCTGCCTGACCATATTTGCATCAGGGTGGTACTTAGAGGCCCTTAGAGACATGGTATGTTCTTGTTTCATTCCACACTGTGAAATGGATCAAACATATCATTATGTACGAAATCACTCCCCCCTCCCTCATGTACTTTACGTGACCAGAAATCATAGTCACAAAAAAAAATGCAGTTGATTTCAAATAGCATCACAAGTCTAGTGGTTCAACTGTAAGGCAATTGGCAGGTCACCCACATGCTGATAGTCACGGCTACAAATCATCTCCCTAACCCTTCTGAGAAATGCAGTACAGATGACAAATGAACAGGAAGCAATTGGCTTCTCAGATCCTGTCATTCTCTGTGTCCTTCTAAGTCTTGGCTTTAGTCCAAATAGCATTTCGGTTTACTCACTGAACATACTGTATGTTATTATACCAAACAATCAACAGTGCAAAGGTGTATGTTTTGAGAAGAATTCTTATGCTTCCTGTCATTTTACCATGACTCTAGCTTAAGCATTTTGTATAGCTTTTGTAATCCTTTCAAACATCTGCCTCGCACACAATGCATTCATAAACAGTCTAAAATTACCTGTCACATCTCATGGCTTATGGCGGTATGATTTTCAGAGGTGTGAGGGTTCATGCTCACCAAATTTCCGTTCTGACGTGAGTTCGCCACCTACTGCATGCAGGGAGCCTGCAAATCTAACACATTACTGCAGCTCTGCTTCCTCCTTTTCAAGGATTGTGCTAATTGGCTCATCCGTAATGTTTGACATTAAATACTGTCAGGGAATTTTCTGACTTTCTGAACCTGAAATGTGTGGCTTACAAATGGGGCTCTTGCACAGATGCTCAGCCTTGGAGAGGGCTAGTCACATGAAAAAAATAAAATAAATAAAAGCCCACCTCTGTGTTACAGGTCACGTCTGCTGATGATCGAGAATGCCGTGGTTCATCTTTCTCTCCTCTGGCACTGGTGAGGTTGGAAACTTTACCTGGGCTCCATGGAGTCTCTGCCACACCACTCCTGCATAGATCTTGTGTCAAGAAACGAGCACATCAAACAAAATCACCCCCATTGTGCGCGACGGACGACAAAAGGGACAGTGAGACAAGATTGATGGCGTCGAACAATAAAACCCCAATGACTGTCATTTGTCCTTTTCCAATATGAAACACAATGGACCTTTGAGTACGAAATTATTTTGTCTAGAATGTCACAGAGCACTTTTGTACTTGGGGGGAATGACAAAGAAAGGAAAAGAATGGGTTGGTGACCTTCAGCTGGATTTGAAACCTAAAAGGTGTTGACATTATAAGATAATGCTGTTATAAATCTGCTGCAAACAAAACAAGGGTTCTCATATGTGTATGCACAGCTGACAGAGAACTATACAGTGCTAATCCTGGAACAGATGACACAGACACATGACTGTTTTATAGGAATGACATTTCAAATGTTTTCATACTCTATACAGGGAAAGATTCTGTGGAAAATACAGTTTTTGTGTCTCTCTATTAACGTCACCAGTCATCGCCATCACAACCACTAACATGTTTGGTATTCGACCATTAGGCAAAGTAAAGATTGGAGCGCTGCAATCAGATTCCATCACACCTTAATCAAATTTGGTGACTGAAATACCCTGATTAGATTCCAGCAAAGGCGTGCTGTGTAGATTGAATTTTGCTTGCAGCAATTCTGCACTATTCCCATACACTTTACTTCATCACAATGTCAAATCAATAGACTTTCACATCTCAACACTAGAGAATTATCCTGCATCATATCATGTTTTGAAACATGATAATAAATCTAAAAGTTAATTCAAACACAATGATGACATAATCTATGAATACGATTACTCCACCAAACTAGTATAAGAAAATATAGCTCAGCAGAGATCCTACCCATTCCTTATGTGCTTCACATTCAATTCAATTAAATACAATTTTATTTATATAGCGCCAAAACAATACAATTATCTCCAGGCGCTTAATTCCCACGGGAAGTAGTCTAGGTAGACTAGTTCAGACCCCGAGCTGAACAAGCTCAAACGTTGCACAGTGCAGCCTGGCAGAGCAGTGGTAGTGCCCATAATGCTGGGCTGTGTCCTGGGGGCTGGATGACTGCGGTGTGCGGATGAGCTTTGTGGCTCTGCCTCTTGCTGAGCGCCAGTGCTCAGAGACTGATTCTACACAGGCTCCTGACCCTCGCTCCCCTTCAAACGGGGGTGACTGACTGGGCTAATCTGTGAATGTGTTCCTCTAAATCCCAATCTTGCTGAAGTTGTCTTTGCCCCCGTTCTAAGTCGTTTTATGCTGGTGATACGGTACAGGGAAATCTGGCATGTTGGGCTTTTCCTGTTAAGACCGCAGCCGGCCAAACTTTTTTGGCGCCCAGAATTCAATTACAAAAATCTAAAAGCTTTAGAATTCTCTCTTAAATAACTGGTGTGGCGTGTTTTTAGTTTTTTGAGGATGGAATCGAACACCGTAGAGCAAATTGAACAGCTACAGCCACTTGGATTTCCTTTCCATTACAAATACATTAAAACACATGAATCAGAAATGGGCCTAGAAATCCTTTTTCCAGGGTTAAAAAGGGAGTGTATAATTAACTTTCCCACTAGATAAATTGTTTATTTCAGGAACCCAGTGGCATTTAGCATTTGAAATCATCCCCCCCCCCCCCTCCCACACACACACACACATACATACAAACACTTTGCTTCGGCTCTGAGCAGTACAAATGCCATTTGAAGAACTGAATCTCAATTAACGGTTTTTCTCAAGCCTTGTCTGGCCTCCCAGGAGGGAGGGTGACCCCTTCCCTCATCTACAGAAGCACTGTCACCACGCATTGAAAAACTTCTCATTATTCAAGCTGAACACATCAAAAAACTCCAAATTGTACATTGAGTTTTTTCTAGGTCATTGCCACGCCAAAAAAACTTCACATCTCTCAGCTCACATCAGTGGTGGCCTAATTATCTAATCCCTTTGTACACGGTGTGCACAAAGTGAGGCTTGTCCTGCTTTCCAGCTCAACAGCTTGTGATTCCTTTGAAGGAGTCGAAGATTTTCAGTGGAAGGGGCCTAGTGCATTGGACTATGTAGTCCTCCACATGTTGTGGCTTTGTGTCTGCAGAACATATGAGACACAGACGAAGTTAGCATGTTAAACCCCTGAGTCTTTAAGGAACAAAAACCATTCGCAGCTTTTGTAACAGTCTTTGAGATGTCTTGCCCTTAAAAGGTCTCTTGAACCGTTTCTGTGATAATGCTATGAACCAGGAGGGGACCTTTAATGAAGCCAGTGGTCCATCTACCCGGGAGAAGTGTAACCCTGTGGGGCCTGGTCTCGCACCCTGACTGGGCAGGGGGGTCGATGGAGGTGAAGGTGGATATGGCTGCTTAACACCTTCTCATATGGCAGATGGAGCCTTTTTCCCCTGACGGCTTCAATGACTCCGGGGTCGGGATGTGGACTTGAATTCTGCTGCGCTTGTGCTCCCTCTGAAATATCCCTGCCACCAGGAGTCCGAGGAGCACGCAGGCACACCGCTGGAGGTCAGAGAGGCGGACCTTCTACATGGGAGGGCAGCTTAAATGGCACCGCTGCGTAGGAAGAAGCCAAACCCTGAGGTCTGTTTATGTGGTGCGGTGCGGCTGCAACCGAAATACTCTGATGACCGAGGCAGTGCAACAGCATGTCTTTCTCTTTGAAAGGGCTCACATGATGGACTTAAGGGCTTGGGAAGGGATGAAGAATCCTTATTAATGAATGCTTATGAAAAAAAAAAAAAAATTCTTTATAAGTATTTAAGGAAGCAATCTGGGAATGGGGCAAGTTAAATGAAAAAGGGCTCGGGATGATTACATAACTTAGCTCCACAGCATCAAAAGGCCACTGGTGCTTTCCATTACACATGTTTTCATGAGAGAATTTTTGTTCCTATCGCTGAGCTTTGGAAACGGAGATTGATCGGACAACTGTGGGTTTAATCGTCAAACCTTTGAACAGTGATGTACTGCCCTCAAACAAACTACCGCTTCAGAACGTAATTAATTTCATCACAGTGCCATAAATTTCATGCACACAATCCATCACATTTCACAAAATTCTGCCATAGGTTATATCTAACCCAACCCAAACTGCTCCATCGTATTCATGAGTTACCCGACAAGATTTCTCCACAGAAGAAAAAGAAGACATAGTATCTATGGCTTCAAACTCACAAGCTGAAGCACTGCCCTTTACCAGTCGACAGCTCTAGCTCCTCACCTCGCCCCAGGTCTGAGAAGAGCCTGAGGTTGCCGCAAAGCCGGAGTTAATTAAAAATGTCAAACGTAACCCCCCTCCCCTCCCCCCTCCCGCCACTAGCACCACACACCCCAGTCCCACTCATTGGCAGCTTTCTCAATAGCCCTCTCGGTTTAGCCTGTGTTTAATTTTTTTCATTGAAATCAGTTTCATTTCCTGTCAGCATTCTCCTCTCGTTGCCTTTTTCGCTCTCTTTGTGTTCCCCCTGTGATTGAGTTCCACTGGAAACGTTTAAGCCAAAACAACATTCTTATTCATTTGATTCCAGACCAGAGACGGCTTAAGGATTTTACTGACGGATTTAGCATTGTCCTTCTATTAAAAACTGGATTAACTGAAAGAAATGGGGAAAAGAAACTGGTTTTATTACATCTCAGTGTATATTCTGAGTGTGGTTAATGAATATTTTATAGTGTACTGTCAGGAATAGTATAAATGTTTTTGACAGATGTGTCCTCGTAGAGTCTGTAAATAATAAAAATCAATCTGAACAGGTATAAATTCAGAACCCTGTTTTGAGCTATATTTAGTTTTTGCTGCTCACGTATTTGGTGTAATGAGGTATAAAGATCCATCTATCAATTTTTTTCTCCATGTCTTTATGTGTATGTACCTTATACAGGCAATTATACCTTATACGTGTAATTATGTGTGATGTTGAGTGTTCTGCACTTTCTTATTCACGAACACTGTGGGACAGCTGCCTATAAGCCTCATATTATTCACTGAGGGACCTGGTTATAGAGGGGTGGTGAAATGACCGAGGCAAAACAAAAGGCAAACAAACTCATGAATGAAAAAGCCATGAATATACACAACGGCAGTAAAGTGGGCCGGGCCGATCTGGCCGCGATGCTGGATATGTCCCACAGCACATTTGATTAAAGGCCCGTGACAGACAGCGCATGATGAATTGCACCCTGAGAGAAATAAAGTGTGTCATGAGACCCAGCCCCCTCCTCCTCCTCCTCTCTCTCGGAGATTAAACCTCGGCAGGCCACATCTTCCTGGGTGGGGCTTCGGTGCCATCGTGGGGCTCATGGCAACTTGTCCTGTCCCTCCTGTCAAGTCCAAGGGAGGTTGTCAGCTACTGCCATATGACTGAATTCATGGGGGGGGGGGGGGGGGGGGGGGGTAGCACCTCAGACTCCCCAGAGATCTGCACCAAGGACCCCTTTGAGAGGGCGGAGTCGGTGGGGGTGGGGGTGGGTGGGGATGAAGGAGGAGTACAGAGATCCATACATTTTGCATCCCACTGCTGCTACTTCACTTAAGTGCCTCAGATAAACAAGGTGGACTGAATTTGGCGTTAGTCGGGCGCGGGATGATTTGTGTCGCCATTTGGAGAATGGAGAAAAGGGCCTGCCTCTACTTCAAAAGGAGCTCTCCAGGCGTGTGATCTGGGCTTAGATATACAGAGGTATTTTTGACAGGAATAGCTGTCAGGGAGAGATACGGTTATCTCGATTTTATTTGGCCTATGGGGATGGTGTAAAGCACTGGTGTGATTACAATAGCAGGTATAGGATGTAAGGGATTAAATACAAAAGTTCTCCATTAAATAGAAACCTATCCAACCTATGTGACCCATGTGCATTCTTGTCACAGAATGTAGAAATACGTTTTTTTCACCCCTGTAAATCAACATAAATATCTATATTGTTTCCCCGTTTGTTATTTACGTTGTTTTACACAGTTGTCCCAGAAAGGTTAATCAAAGTCATTTTGACTTCCTTTTGTTCTTGAGAAGGCTCTCTTACAAATGTTTTAGTGAACAGTCTTTAAAAGTCTTTGAATATCTATTCCACGACTTGATAGATATACAGGAAGTTGGAAGGTAAGAAATAGATACACATCAATGAACTTCCTGAAGAACATCAGAGTACACATCCTTACATCCTATGCACCCCTTAACACATCCTTAACACTCACACCTGCAAGTTCTCTTGATTACATCTGGCTCATTGTGGTTTTCCAGTCCTTCTGTTCCCTCTCTCAGTTTATGTCACTTTGCACTGTTTGCATACGCAAGACACTTCACTGAACACTGTGCACAAATGAGTTGTGTGAACTTGAGACCTTAAATTTGAAGCATTGGGCCTGAAAACCACGGCATCAAGGTACATAAGAAAAAGGCAGGGTAACAAAACTGTGAAGTGAAAAACTAAGCAAAATCAAGATCATTCATCTAATGAGATCATTAAAAAAACAAGTTATGGGTTAAGCCTCCCTCCAGCAGGGTGCGCTGTTTTTCTCCAGGTTCTCCATTCTCACTGCTACAAGGGCTGCAGTATGGAGATCCTAATAATGACAAGCTTTATGCGTGCAGCTCACTGGGTCACACCTGGGCCTGCAGCAAAGACAGCCTGCAGGTGTCTCTGGAAAGGCCTTGATCTGGTGTAGATCTGTGCCAGATCTCAGCCAGATATGAGCCAGATGTGAGCCGAGACCGTTCTCAGAGAGAGATACGATCTGGAAACACTTCACTGACCGACTGACATGTGAAAGACCTAGTTCCCCCTGCCTGCGTGCGGTTTCTCAGACTCTGGAGCGACGTCCCCACCCCCTGATTGTAACATCCTCTACCACAAGCATATGTATATTTTCTCAGAAATCCATTGCATCACAATTCTTCCTTCCTGCCTTCTGTTTGAACTGAAAAAAACACACAGCAAAGTGCCGCTGCCAGCAGAGCAGCAAACCTTATTACTTAGTTACAACATGTTGTTGTTTGCTGCTGTACAAACAGTGTGGTAATTCACTTCCTATCAGTTGGAGACACTGTCCCTATACCCTATTGCATATCAAGTTTCACTTCCCAGGGACATCTGACAGGGGATACATAAAATGTAGCTTCAGTGTAAAATGCCTTGTGTAAAATGCCTCTCATGTTCAACCCAACAAACACTACATTTTTAACTGGAACATTTCCAACTAATTTCTACCCGGATTAGGGGTCTGAAGACAAGACCCTTAGATCAGTTAAATGTTTTCCTGCCAAAGACATCTGTTCAGGAATGCCCAAGCAGTTTGCCATTTCACAGACTGATCACTGGCATAATGAAGGCTGAGAGCAAGTGTCCTCTGTCTTATTTCGACATGGTGGGATTATCTGTGTCAGCTGTGGCCTGCTCTTCTGGAACACTCTCCTCTGAGTCACTCTGAATTGCTAGTGGTCTGCTTGGTTTGGTGGAAGAGCACAAGCCATTTCCTTTCATTAAGGGTTGATATATGATGTGTCATTCATCATCGTTAATTGAAGGGATTAGAACACATCAGTTTGCTGGCTGAATTTGGTTGGATGGGAAACTTTATCATGTGGTATGTGTTTGATTTTTCCTTCCTGTTGTTAGCATGTTATATTAAACTCCAAGGGAGTCAGTGGGCTCATAGAAATACGGGTGTTGCGTTTGTGAACTGTGATGTGGGGCTTCATCAGTATTAAGGAGAGAGACAGTAGATATATTCCCTTCTACTCTGGTCCCTTCTACACCTGATTTGGAATCCATGTGACTACTTAATTGCCCTGGTGATAGGGGTCTGTAAAATAAGCAGACTCATGGTTCACCATCTCAGTTGCATGTTGTGTCTGCTATTGCTCAATTTGAAGGTCTCTGGGGTTTGAAGCCCTCGATGGCACTCAGCACTTTGGCCTGTGGCCCTACTGGGCATTCAGGAGTGAAATTGATGGATGATGAGATGTGTCGAGCTGTTATAGTAGGGCTGTTTCTGTCTGCAAACCTGACTGGTAAGCAACACACAGAGGGATATTAGAATTTGGTTGTTGAAGCGTAGGCCCGCAGTGCATTCAACAATTCAGCTGTATGTGGGAGGCTTGCACCTTGATCTCTGAACGCACATCTCTGCCTCATGGGAGAGGAATTGGAAATGCTGTTGGCATGACAACACGTTTCGGTTTAAAACATCCTGAATCACACAATGCTAATGTAAAAACTTCAAACCTGGTTTTGATGTAACTTCATGTAAATCTGGATTTGGAAAGGGATACTATATATATTGTGTTGCGTAAGATGATTAATATGTATAATATGCATTAGATGAGGACTGAAAGAAGAAAACAAGAAAATTGCCTCAAAGAAGAAAATGATAGCATTTATTGACTTGTATGCAAGCAATCACTTCAGTTGTTGCACACAAGCTTACATGATGTAATCGTTCACTTTATAAGTCTGAGCATCTCTATACTGACTTATTTTTAAATTTAACTGTATTGGCATATTTATATATTAGCAAGTGTAAATACATGAGTCAGACTGCAAATAACTGAGATAACCCAGACTTAGTCAGCAGTGGTGTTGTCTTTAAAAATAAATTATAAGCTTAAAGTAAACAGACTGATGCAAAAATCGGCTTCTTTTCTCTCAAGGTTGCATCTTGTGAGTTTTTGTTAAAAAAGGGGAAAAGCCAGAGCAATTTTTAGGTGGATATTTAACCACAAATATGTAGTATTCAGTGGACCTCATCTGTGCATATCAAAGGTAGTATGGCTTGAAAAGAAGCCATGAAACTCCAAGCCATGAAATGATTGGCAAGGTCACATATTAACCAGATTTATCTCATTGTGAATGAAAATGCTGTTTGCCCACGTTTAGCATTACTTAATTTGTAATTGATGTGATGTAAGTTTAATTTCTTGTTGGCCCATTCAGCTATATCCTGCAAATGAATAGTAGATCTACAAAAAAGGTTTGCAAATGGCTGAGGTATGATCATTCGAATGTAAACAGTAAAAAGCAGACATGCTCTATTTTAAGATAACGTAGTGGACATAAATTCCTCATTGCTTTCTATAACACTACTGCTTTAATGATTTCAGCAGACCTGATGATATCAAAAAGTACTTTCTGTGGTCATACGTAAATACCTACATCTAACATTAGTGGACACATCTTTATCATGTGCAGTGCGATCTGAACCGTATGCGTAAGGTCTCGACATGTGCCACTTTTGAAGGGTGTGTGGTAGCTAGAAAAAGACGGACTGCGCCGTGTGAGCAGCTGATCATGTTTGAGAGGGGCGACGAATACCACACATCTATTATCTGCTGTTACGTTGTAGCCACCTTCGCTACAGATCCGCCTCCTTTCACACCCTACATAGGTAGCCTAGCTGTAACAGATATTTGGGTTTTGGTAATTAGATGCCGGATGTAGTCGGCCTACACTGTTGGACAAATAATTTATTTGCGCGAACAGTTTACTCCACAGTAAGATAAAACATTACCAGCACCTATTGTAGAAACTGTCCTCAAACTAGTTACTCTCCCACAACTGGTAAACAATCCTCTCGTGTTTCGGTTTATGAAAGCCGAAACCAGATCAAATTAGTCTAATTGATGGTGTATATCGAGGAACACGTTCATAGAGCCTATCATTATTTCAACGAATTGTAGGTTTAAATAGAACACAATTAAGACGCTCTTTGAATATATTTCTAAATATCTACTGATGAGTCTCCATTATATAGTCATGACCAAGGCAAGAATATGCTTTACACCTATATGGAGACCAGTAGGCACAAGTACACAAAGATATTTAGTAATACATACTTATAGTAACTTTTCCTAGACTTATTTGTGTAATTCAGATGCTAAAAACTCCTGACTCATTGCCTTAAATTTGCTGACAGCTATTTAGATATTGTTTTCTATGTATGTCTTATACCAGCATTAACCCATTGAAGCAGTTGTTTCGTCAATTTATGGTGGGCTTTGCCTTTAAGAGCCACTTTGCCAGTTTTACAGTTGTCAGAATCAATGCACAGTACTAGAAAATAAAGTTATAGCCATGTCTACATGTCTGTAAAACTGAGACGACCTAATGTTAATGAAGGCTAAGCTATGCACATGAGTTCATTATAAATTATTTCAAGCACAGTGAAAAAGCAGACGTCATTGAGCTAATTGAAAAGAAAAAAAAAATCTAACTAATCAAAATGAAACCCTTAGACATAGAGAGTGAACTTTTACAAGTCGCAAGATATGATTTGAGGTAAATAGGTAACACTTAACTTTACGTGTAGATTTCGTAGATGTTTAGAAAGAGATGCCATGGCTAAAAACAATTGATGTAATGACACCGCCCGACCCCCTCCTCTCGAATCTCTTTTAGACCTTCGTGGCACATGTCGACGGGTGTTGATTTGAACTATAATAGCACTTATAGATTAATAAATTAGCGTGTTGAGAAGATATCGAATATTTTTCTCCGAAGTTTTATTATAAGTAAATCCGAAGCCACATGTAACCATTGTGCACGGTGCACACACTGCAGCCTGCTGGTGTTCTGGTTATGATAGACTAGACTGCAGGCCTCTGACAAATCCAGTCGATTACTTAAATGCGTTCTCAACTAGGCTACCGCTTCTGTGTTTAAAGTGATCATACATTGTAGACGATCTGTTGGAATAATTGCGACACAAAACATTCACCAACTGCCAATTGAGGCCTACCACATAAAATGCACTGTCTTTTAGCGCAGGTTATATCGACTAAAGTGGTCGACCATAAAGTATTGTCAGTGCCATAGTTCAGTTGGTCAAGGTGCTATTCATTGTCACGGATATGCATCAAATAGACAACACAAGGATTAAAATGAATCTAGGTTTCCTTAGTCCTAGATAGACACTTTATTGCTCCCGAAGAAAATTTAGGAGTGGGGACTTTCAGTGTGTGGAGATATGCCTAGAGATAACAGAATTCAGTGGCATACGTTCAGGCGACCCTGTAAACACGAAAGCTCCATGAGCAATAGTCGGCGAAATTAAATCCTAAATAGAACATAATACCATGTGTCGATATAATCCATTACATTGTAATTGCACCAGATTGAAAACAATGACAAGAGAAGAGCACGAGCTTTACAAATGTCTCGCAAAAGGCAGTGATTTGATGGTTCAATTTTCAAAAACTTTGAAAACTATAAGGCCCCATCGGACATTACGTTTCTCATAATTTGCGGCATAGCCTATGTGAATGACATCCCACCAACAGTTAAAAACCAGACAAGCCTTTTTAGTGAAGCCTTGGTGCCCTTATCGGGCTGCATCGCCGTGCTTTAATGCTACATTTACAGACTGGCTTAGTTTATTGATAAGTCAGTGGCAGACATTAGGCTATAGCCTAGGCCTAGCGTACGATATCAGGTGGTCGACTAGAATCGAGTTTCGGGGTTGTTATCTTAAAATAAAATAAAAAACCACATTCTTAAAAAAAAAAAAAAAAAAATCTAATTATATCAGCATTTTGCTAAATAAAACCATACTGAGTTTACAGGCCTAACAAAAAGACCGGAGCCCAAATTATTCAGCACACTGCATTTAGCCTACAGTAAACACAAGACTAAAACGTATAATGTTGAATCGAAACACTTTACGTAGTGGAAAGGTAAATGCATGACCTAAGTCATTTGGTTTCACCGTGGGTTAAATGAATGTAAATACCGATTTGAGGAAAATTAAATGCATTTAGATTAACAGTGACTCACAAACGTTACAAACTGATTTGTACGTCTACAGGCCATTAGGCAACCGCACATTTAATTCAAACACAGAAATCACAGCCACAAAACAGCATTTGCAACATAAAACAGTAGGCCTGTACTAAGTTGTTCATTAGTGTATTTATTCTTAAAGCATATTACACAAACCCACCTCTAAAAGACAACGGTCAGGAAAAGGCATGCCTGTCGACATAATGCTTAAAAAATAAAATCCATTACAAGGAAACGCTACGGTATTCCTCTTGATTGGACGGGAGAAGACAAAACACGTCGAAACGTCTCAGTGAGAGGACCATAAACTGATAGTGCATTTATAAATCTGTCCAAAGCTTTCAGACGAAACAAAGGCAACGTAAACAAAGAAGTCTGAGGAGGCCGTTATTCAATGCTGGTCCACTGGACACTGTCTACCACTGCTCTGGTAACCATGAACCATTACCATCTTACTGCTCGCCTTAACACCAAATTCCCGCGGTGAATCTTCGCCATTGTCCCAACTGAACCTCAAAAATAGTAGCAATCCAGCGTTAACGTTTTTCCAAGACGATGTCAATTGCAACCTACCCAGAGTCTCCGTAAAATCTACCTTGAACAAGGATACTCAAAGATTGCCTTTCCCTTCGTCTCACTGCTAATTCAGTTCCTCTCCCTCCGATTCCTTCAAAGGGATGCCTTGAAACCGCTTCATCGGGTGGGACAAGGGTATTTTGAAACCACTCAAGATATTCTCTAACCAACATTTTTGTAACATAGGAAACATTGAAATCCCTGTTACGAGTTGAAAAAGTAATACACCTACACGTCCAGTTCAGTTTTTAATCGTTATAGAGAGTGTTATATCCGGTGAAGTAGGTAGTCAAACATTTCAGACAGGCATTGCACCCACGAAGGCTACTATGAACTTAATGCTATACAATTTCGAAGGAAATAAAAGCCTAAAACCGACATATTTCTACGCGACAACATCAAACTAGTAGCCTACCTTAGCCTACCAACATGAAGGGTTGCCTATTTAATGACCACGAAAAAGCAAGGGTAGTTACAAAATGACTTGACTACAACAGCTACGACCAAACGATAAATCATTATGTGAAATGCCTCTTCTCCATCGCCAGTAGTCCATCGCCACTTATATAAATTATTTACGATAATGACTTGCCAGAGTCATCTATTGATAATTCACTCGCTTCGTCTCGATAACCGAAAGTGAATAGTCCGATGTTCAAAAGTAGGCAATGCATGGTAACCCGATGCTTCACTGTGTTGTACAGCCTCCATGATCCAAGACGTTAGTAAATAACAGGAGATTCTCTCAGAGTTTAAGAGCTGGTTAAAGCGAGTGCATGTAGTCTGCACGTTAGGCTATCTTGCTGAAATAATGTGAAATACAAGGACGAGAACGCACGGATAGCTAGACTACATGCCGACTTGTTTGATGAATCAAAGTTTACGTAGAAAAGGCAAGCCCCCACAGCATCAGGCTGTTATGCTCGAATAGCCTTAAGAAAGCCTCTCCATTTAGCTTTAAAATTGGCAGGACATTACTGTGTCTCTAACGAAGTCCGTTTTTGCCCATTTTAAATCAACGAAGCTTGAGCAGCCTTGAAACTGCCCTCAAAAAAGTCTCACTGCTTGTTTTGATCATTCAGCCTTGAAGTCAGGGGGGACTTGAAACCGTCCAACCTCCTAGGTCCATAATTGGTTTTATAGAGCTGGCGAGAAGCCAGCTGTTTACATCGGCATGACGGACACTTCCATCCGCCTATAGCAGACGTCTCTGTAGAATTTGTCAGGTTTTGGTCTATTGTAGGCGGGTCTTGTAAAACAATGATTGTTTCATTGCTGAAGAGTTCATCGAGACCTACGCAGGTTGTTGTAAGGGGCCTTCCTCCCCAAATGTCGTTCCGTAGAGCACCTTTGGATAGTTTCTGAATGGAGTTAGCGCAATCTTCCTTCAAACGGCCGGATCTTGTGGAGGACTTGGATTTTTAACTTTAAGATTCGCCATTTCAAGTAAGAAGTCGTTGCAGAATATTTGCGATAAAACCCCGGTTAGCTAAAGGTGTTTGATAAGAACAAACGGTAGTGTCATTTACAAATTCTGAAAAGGCGCGTAAGTGTTCGAGTGGGCTACATTTTATTCGGAAACCCATTAAGTTGCCGTCTTTTTTCCTTTAGTGTTATGCATAGATACACTTTCACAGAAATAGTCTATAGACTCGGGAAAAGTTTACCAACTCTTGTTCGGAACAATCCGAGTAGGATCATGTTGAAACGTGGCCGACGACTTCAGTTCCACACCTAAAGTAGCTTATACGTGACCACTGGCTTTACAAACTTTAATCTTGCTCATGTTAAGTTCGCTTTTACTCACATAGCCTAATTAAACTAGGGCCATGATAACTCAGTAGGGCTGACCATGGTTTGGAAGGAAGGCGATGAAAACATGCTTTGTTGAATCAGGGTGAAAACACAGGAGCATTTGAGCGGCATCTGTTTTCCTCTTTGCTTGAGTAATTTTAGTTGCTTTTTTAAAAATAACATATAGGTAGCATAAGGAGAACGGTATCCATTCCCCTACAACAACGGTGTCGTGTAGCACATACGCTTAACGTTACCAATATTTACTCATGTCCGATTAAAGACTGCAGACAATTGTTAAAATACTTAGTTTACTTAGGCCTGTTGTTGCTTTGATGCATTATTCTTGTGACCAGTTTACTCTTGTTGGGGGGAAAAAACAAAGCAAGTTGTCGATCTCTGTACCGTGACTGCTGTAGGCTATCTGCTTACCCTAATTGTAGAATCGACAACTCTTTCGAGAAGACCAAGGTAGCTACACAACCACACTTGTAAAGTTATGTTTTGTGCGCTTCGTGGTGACCACCTTTACGCTCCCACACATTGCTTTGTATTATGTTTATAAACTGACGTCTACACATCAGTACGAAAATGCGTTTGGCCAGCATTAACCCATTTTATTGCTTTGCTTCAATCAGATGTAGACTATTGATCACTTTATTTTCAATTGTAGTGCAGCCATGCTCAAACATTTGGATGTGTCAACAAAAAGAATCTTAAATTGAACACAGGTGGCTTCTAAACAACCAAAAGCTGTGCCAATATAGGCTACGTTAATTTTCCTTTAAAACCACGAAGCCTAGTAGGATAGACGTCGCTTACGCACTTTGATCGGGTGCATCTTTGGATTACGACGTTAACTGCGAAGTAATCGTATTTTTAAGTGCATTACTCGTAGGCTACAATTTAAATTGAAAACACATTTACCCGTTTAAGACAGATATATTTGTCAGTAAAGCCTCCCACTTGGGTGTGCACCATTTGGACGAACCAGTTGAAGTTCTAACATAGCCGCAAACGGAGGATACTATTTATATTGTGGGCAGAGCGTAGCACAAGAACGGCAACTTACGACTTCCTCTCGTTAGCGAATCTTCACAAAAACGGCAAGTCAAGTATTGGCTGGTGTTGTAGACTGTTTCTACAACTTGCATCTGCAGGTCTGTTTTAAAAAGCTACTTCAAAAATACGACGTTTGCGTGGGCTATGTAAACACTTTGGCGATTTGAGATAGTTATGCTACATTTTAATATAAAACTGCGTCATTCTACCACACGGGCCGCATTTTAACGTCGAACTCGGATTTTCCTTTAAATCCAATAAAACGCTATTAATTCTGATGTGTCGAGCTGAATCTCCCCTTATGTTTTTTTTTAGGTCGGCAGAATGCCGGATAAGGACTCGGATATGCCTGGAAACCTAAGGACAGTATAGCCAGGACTGGCTTATTCGGAATATCCGATCGAACTATTTCTTTTATCAAGTTTACCCATTGTGGATGATGGATGGCCGTGATTTCGGACCCCCCAGATCTGTTCACGTCCCCCCTCCTTTGCTGTCGGGATTGGCAATGGAGCAGCACCGACTTGGAGCAGCCGCTGCAGCCGGGAGAATACCCCCGTCCCCCGGTCACTTGGGCGCGGGGCACCCGGCGCCAATTCACTCTGGAAAATTCTTATCTACTGCCATTAACCGACATTCTCATCACAGTGAGTATATTGGTTACTTTAACTGGGAACATTTATATCTGATTTTAAAGGCATAGTTTATAACTGAATTTCCGTAGCATAAACTTTGTATTACAAGGAAACCGAAATTGTAATGTTGTAGGCTAAGGAGAGTTCTCTCGCCCGACGCGCTGCGAGCAGAATGTTTTTTTTTCTGAACTAGATTTAAGCATAAAACATTGACAGATTTGCAGTTTGAAAATAAATCTAGGCTATAGGACAATACGGGCGTGACCGCAAAAGGCCAAATGTGTGTGCTAATTTATTCGTGCCTACAATTAAATTGCATATTCGCTCTGTTTCAACGAATTAGCAACTACCCCGTTTTCTGTAGTTAAGTGTAACGTTACTGGCTTTCTACAGAGCGTCTGAGGAAGTAATGTTAGTCTTTCCTTCACATTTGGCTTAATTTAAGTAGACTAATTTGTGGGTTAGTTCTGTCGTAAAAAAAAAGAAGACAATAGTAAGCTATGTAAATGCCATCCAAAAAGACGCAAGCGTCTTTTACAGTGGACACTTAGCATTTTGGCCATGTTTGTTCTATACAATTTCATGGCGATAAAATATGACCAAGTCTTTCCTTTTTATTTACATTTTTGCTGAGATCACGGTAGTCTACACCACTACGTTATTCCACATAGTTGTTAACAAGGAGGATATAAGAAATCGACTAAAGAGGGAGAACAAGGTTATTTAGCGACCGTATGAAGTGGGCCAGCATATTAGTTTATAGAACGCAAGTATTATTGTGGGTAGCAGCATGGTGTCATTTACACTGTAATGTAATTCTGTTGAAATGCTACTTATCGAACTTCAAATTAAAATGTTAGCATAGACCTACAAAGTAAATGAACGCACACTCACAAAGTTGCTAGGTCAGTTTGTCTAAGGTTGATTTTGGATTATTTTTTTTGCTACCCTAAAAATGAAAATCCATGTGGCAAAATGTCTTAATAATAAACACTTGAGTAGATCACTGCTGCCCTGCAAACTCAAGTATAAGTGTATTTTAACATTAAAACGTTATAAATAAAATACAGGCCTGCTATATTGTTAATAACTGAGGTTTACTGTGTGCATAGAATGGCTGTATTTGCTGACAGGTTATTGTTATTAAGGAAATTAATGCACAGCTGCCTGCTGCCATTGCATTGTTTAGTTGTGACTGGCGAGGTATTACTCTGTGAAATGCATTTAAAAGCAGATTAAAATATTCACAGTGGGGTAAAGACGATAAGCTTATTGAAGGGGCAAAACCCACAAACTGAAAATAGATTCTTGTGCAACATCATGTTGGACAGTCTGTTGCTATGTCCAAATGGGATGTGCAGACGTGAGCTGAGCTGCGTTGGTGCTTCTGGGGTCACTCGTCATATTTTTGGGTGAATGGGGTACAGCAATCTGAAAGGTTTTCTATGCAGTTACCTGTTTGGGCTTACAACGAGCTTTACATTGTTAAATGAATCAACAGAGGAGAGCATTGTAACGATAGAATGTTTTTTTCTATGGTTGATGGCAACCCCAGAGCGCTGATGCTTCCACTAATTAAATTGTGGGCACAAAACATTTTTATTCACCTTCGCACCCTGACGGTGTGGTGAGAATAATCAATAATGGCATGTGAATCTTAATAACACCTGATGTCCCTCTAAGCCATCTGTAATGAGAAATATAAAATTGGAAGATAGAACCAGCTGATTTTGATTGGACATGATGTGTAATAACAACAAACCAGAGTCCGTTTTGTATGAAGAGATTCCTCTACTCTTGTGTAACCTCTGTTAATAGAGAGAAATTCTTGTTGAAACCATGTTAATCTGCGATGCAGTGTTTGGCCTTTACGCTCTGTTTCCGTCACCATATGTCCCCTGTGGTGCGCTGGTCTGCACCATCAGTGAGGACAGATTGGCCTCTGCGCAGGTGAGCTAGCTAAGTCAAAATGGTCCTGATGACGACGATGACCAGAGAGCTCAGAGTGCTCTTGCCTCTGTAGCATAAATATGCCTGAATTGGTGCTCAGGGCTTTCTAGGGCAATCCCTTCGACATTGCAAAGATGCACTGTTGCCTTGATGCAAAGCAAAGAGGCATATGCAGTCTGCTCCTCTCTGTGGATTTCTTGTGCCCTTGAAAGCGCAGCTAGAGCCGACGTTTGACTTTTAATTTAATTAAGTCACGGAAGAGGAGGTACATTCTTATAATGGGTCTTATGATCTGTACATATTTCTTAACGTCTCAATAAAAGGCATTCTTAGTGCCACTTACTTTAATTGCTGTGTGACTGCCAATTATGCTGCGGTATATGTTCACCGGGTCTAGTTTACATTACTGTAGATATGTTCAATGATGAAATCTAAGCTCACTGTCTCTGACTACGCCTTAAACCTACTACACACTTCAGGAAAAAACAGTAAAAGGAAAGATCCTCCATGTTTTTGAGTGCCCAGAATGGTCAAATTATTTCAGAAACCTGAAATCACTCTCCAAATTCCACACTCTGGACAAAAAGTATGTAATTAGTTTGTTCAAAGGTGCATTTTCTAGAGGAACTTCAGTTTTTGTTTGTGTACAATTTTCATTCCTTTTATTCCTCATCCTTGCCAGACATTTTCTGACTGGTTTGTGCTGATGCAGACAGAACGGAGAGGTACACTAATCCATTGTAAAAACCATGTACGGCTAGAAAACGGCAATTTTATCCCTCCCAAGAGGTGGAGATCACAGCAAACCCAAAATCATCTCAAAGACTTCACTTAAAAAAAGCTTCCACATCCAGTATACTCCAGCAGTGGAAAAACAGGGATATGGAACATCTTTTTCAGAATCTTGCTTGTCAAGTGTCTCCTGAAATCCTCACAGAACACAGACAGCGGGAACATAAACGATGTCAGGCATGCAGTGCACATTAGTCAGTTTCTCTTTTTGTGTTAAAGGGCTATTGCGAAAACAAGAGCTTGACTACCTTGAGGATTTAGCCGGACATTATTGATTGATATTTTTAATGATTAGTCACTTCACTTACCAGGAGGACAAATGGCATGTGCCTTAATGCAGTATATCTGCCCCCACACCCATTACTAGCTAGATGATTAACTTAGCAGGAGCATGATGCAATGCAGCTTTGATGTATCCCTCTGATTTCTATGTACGGCGATGATAAAGGGCCCTTATTATATCCAGGGGGTTTCGAAAAGGCCTCTGATATGTTACTTGCTCTGATCAGATGATGTGTCAGAAAAGTACAGTGTTTCTGAATGGTGCATGGAGGTGAAAAGAATTCGTTGAATAGTTACCAGGGATTCCAGCAGGGTAACGAGTTGGACTAGTTGCTAATTTTAGAGGAGTGGTTGTTATCTCCCTGTCCTTTTTGTCACTAAGTGTGGGTTTTCCGTTTTGTGTACACTGTGTGTTTGTATGCACAGACGTGATGAAAGGACAGGCTTCTGTATAAATGCAGAGCCAAGGCAAGATATCTGTGTTGTTTGAATTTCCATTCATATTGTGTATTTTGGGGTTGCATTGATTGCCGTAATATTTCAAGCCTGTGAGTGTCCAGTTAGTCTGGATCAGCTAATAAATGGGAGCAGCAGGTGTGGGAATCGCTGAAAACAAATGATCTGACCTTCACATAGCTCCTCACAGATGTAGATGGAAAGTCAGTGTTTGTGCAAGACTGGAAGTTGGATATCTGTGACATTTAGTTACAGGGATAAATAGACTCGGAATATTTTAACATGCCATTACATGCACTCTTGAGGAGACACATTCAAGATCCTGTTTTGTTTGACAGCTAGGCTGTAGGTTTTGAAATACACAGCTTGCACAGTACTGTGACTGTGCCGTCCACAGCTTGGTCGCAGTCAGAGCAAAGAAAACAAGTAGCTGCATCTGTTGGTGCAATTATAACTTCTCTTTTTTAAGGGTTATCCTGCTCTAAAACGACCTCAAGTAGTTAGATACCACCCTCTTTCCCCTCAAGATCAAATGTATGCGTGCCATATTAATTCTCCATGAAATGGCTACTACGCTCCACGGTTGCACCCCCCAACAAGTGAGTAAACTGATCACAATCTCTATTAGAAGAGACATGCAGCTTGTCCTTCACGCTCCAGTCTGTAGCAAATGAACTTAAATTCAACTAAAATGGTCTCCATGCAAACAGTCAGTCAGCCGAAAACGCATCATGTGTTTATGGAATGAGTCAGTTTCCCAAGAACTGCACAAACATGACGGGCTTTCCAATAATAACTGTTAGATAGCCAAATCTACCCCACCCCCCACCCCACACACACACACACACACACCCATCCCCCCCAACCGAAAAGGAGAGCAGGCTTTGTTCAGCCTTTTGCCATTCCCCTTTCTGTAAAACATGTGGTGTTGATTTTATGAAATGTATGGTGTAATCACTGTGTTTGGCAGAAACAAATAGTCTCTTATCCTTTAGTACTATCTTTTGAAGGCCCGCTTAATTTAAAAAATAGATGTAGTTCAGCTATGGCTTATCCCTGTATCTCGGGTCATCTGCAGGGAAAGTGGTTTTAAAACTGCACAGGTGGTTCCTTGTTTGCCAAGGTGGACCAAAGAAATTAGGAAATGGCAGTCCTAAAAAGTTGTATTGTTGTCAGAAGAGAACTTTCGTGTCGTGTCTGTAATTTTGATTGCTCTTTCATAGTTTTGTGTCAGGCTGGAAATAAGGTTCTGCCATAATGGACGTAAACAAAGTCACATGCTAAAAGCCCTCTGGATTCATGTGAAGTCCACTGTAATGCGGAGGAATGTTAGACAAGCTCACATTGCCTTTTGGTCTCTAGTGTAAAATGAAGTTGTGTGCTGAAACCGGTTCAATGTTTCAACTCAATATCCCTAAATTTACTGCACCAAGTTTGTGCAATTTGTTTTGTAAGGAAACATAGATTTACAGTTAAGTGTGAGGCATGATTGGAATGAGACACACAGGGCACCCAAAACATGAAAAATGCTGCAGTTATTTAATTTGGCAATCCCCGTAATTGGATATACACTGGAGCTAGCGATGCAGAATCTTAATGGTCTCTCTTTTTCTTTTTTTTTTTTTCTTTTTTAAAGCACACCTCTGTGTGGCTATTTCTTTCCACTAACAACACGCATTATAATTTTTTTTTTTTAAGTTAATTAACAAGTAAAATGTGTGCATGGAACCAAACACTCAATCCTGAATTTTTGAGGAAAGCTCTCAGCGAAGCAGACTGGACAGATGGATGTTATTCTTGGATTTGGAAACACAAACATTCTTTTCCTGCACTCCTACTCATTAATGGCTGCTTGGTACCCCCTCTCACTCAAGCCAGCCTGTGTTTCCTGTAGAAGGGGCTTATCCATGACTGTTTGCAGTGCATTTGCGCAACAAACCCTTCTGGCAAACTATAGGAATTTTAAAATGCTTTGGCAAGTACCACACACTTCTGATTTGCTTCTTGTTTTGTTTGTTAGCGAGAAGCAGGCAAACATAAGAGGTGTCGATGTACACTGCTGTTATACTTGCTGTTTCAGTAGCCTGACTTGTTCTGCAGAGTTGGGGCCTTTGTGTGTCTGTATTGCACTCCTACACACGTTGAAAACTGAAAGAAGAAGAAGAAGGAGGAGATCTACAAGGTTGTGGATAGATTGGTAATGCCTGTGACCCACCTTTCACATTGGGTTTTGTAGGGACCAGTATTGATAGATTAGCTATCAGATGGCTGTTTCATAAAAGAGAGTGGTATGTGTGATTAGGACGAGGTAAGCAATAATGCTGAATTGTGTGGCGTGGTGTCTCAGCAATGGCTTATGCGCTCAGATTCTGTCGATCTACATTAATCTACTACAAGATTACATGGCTCCCTGATCCTTAGAAATGAATTGTTCAAACTGCCATTTAATGAACTTTTCAGACCATTGTTCAACATGGCCAAACCCGAGTGGGTGGCTAAATATCTCTGTGGCTTTTTCATGTCTAACTATTTTGTAATTGAATCCACACCGTTTAAAAAACAAGGAGGGGAATGGTAGTTAAGAGCACGCCTCCTGTAGGGCATGAAGTGTGCACAGCGGCTCCCACCAGGTCCTGCGTGTTCATGTAACTGGAGTACAAATGAAATGTGGAGCGTGCAAGGCATCATGGGAAAATGTAAATGGTAGTTTGATGCGGAGAGTGTTTGAAGTGAGGTGCCCCTGGGAGTGTGTGATTGATCAGTGTTCACATTGAGCATCAGGCAAGGGTCTGGCGTTCCAGGCCTGCCTTTGGTTTATGGGCGGACTGGAACGCACGGGCCCTGCTGGTTGGCCGAGAGATGGGAGGAGACTGCTGACATATTTTCCTCTCCTCTTCTGTTTTATTTTAATTTTGTATTTATTTACATGTATTGTATACATTAAGCCTAAAACCTTCCCCTTATTGACATTTTAGGCTCTCTCTCTCTCTCTCTCTCTCTCTCTCCCCCTCCCCTCTGGTAAATGCCCCTGAATCCATTCACTACTCTCAGCCCCCTCAAAATCCACGTGTGCTCCCTGTTTTCAGACAGGCCCACGGAGCAGGTTTATTTATACAGCGTTGTTGCTGTGATGTGTGTTTTTCACATAGGTTGTGTAACCTCTACGAGCACAAGGGACGAGCTCACCCAAGGGCACTTGGAACAGATTGGCATGCCTTTTTATATATTTTTATAGCCATCCAGATTTGGTGTGTGGACCTCTGTAGCGTGCTGGCGTAGATCATGGGCTTGCAGCTTGTCTTCAGCTTGTTATCACCCAGAGATCGAGTGAACCAAATGGCTTGAAGTGTAGCTAAGGGCGCACATTAAAAAGCAGCACTCCGTTTGAGGTACAGCCCTGTCATTTGATGCCCCCCCCCCCCTCCTAAAAAAAGAAATCCCTTTTAATTTGTTATTTATTCATTCGGCCGTTTGAAGGCAGCTACAAGCGGGGCCTTGTTGCCCGAACCTGTTTCACTTAGAGCAGAGGAACAACATCTCTCGAATAAGGCCCAGAAGGGATTTGAGTGGGGGGGGATCACTTGTTAAAGCAGACATGGCCTCGGCAGTCCAGGTGTTATCATTCTCTCCCTGCTCTGTACCGCGCGGTGCCATGTTGTGCTGCACTTTCAAGGTGAAGGGAACATTGTGGGCTGGAGTAGCTGCCGGGGGTTTGGCCGGTTAGCCCGCTCGGCTCGACGATGATTTGTTGGTGTTTATTTAGCGGCAGGGAGAAAGTGGTGAGAGCTGAATTAATTGTCGATGTTGCTGCTACTCCGGAGCTCCTCATCCTGTGACTCTCCTCTTGGTGTGCTGCCAAGCAGCGGCCATATGAAGCATGTCTCTCATTGTGTTACCCCCCCCCCTCCACACACACACTCACACACACACACACGGGGGGCTGAAGCCCTTGAGCTCAAAGGGTGGGTTGGGGGGATGGTGGCGGCTGAGTAGTGATCTCAGCCGTGGTGCGAGTGACGGAAACAGAGGGAGTCTCATAAAAAGAGTGAGTGAGAGAACAAGCGTGCACATATAGAGGACGAGTACAAGTAGTTGGGGCGGGGGGGGGGCGGGCGAAAAAGGGGCCGTGGGTGGGGAGGGCAATGTACACTTTCCCATTTTGCAGCCTTGACTTCCCTCTGAATTAAACATAAAGTGTTTAGTGTCCTGGAGCAGAGCGTACTCCCCTCCCTCCGTGGGATAGGCACTGTGAGTCTGGAATAAAACGCTTAGGCTGTTTGGCATGCTCATGTCAATGCGCTTCATAGCTCCTCTGATGCTATCTCTGCAAGGCATGTGCAATGCTATGTTGTTTTTTCTTTTTTTTTCTTCCTCCTTTCCCTTTTTTCCCCACTGCATGACTGGGGTTTACCAGTTATTACAGACGAAGGGGAGGGAGAGAAGGGCCCAAGCTCTTCATGTGCATTGGAGGGCCTCGTTTTTGCTTGTCTCAAAGTATATTTCATCACGGTTTCCCTCTGCATATTACATCCTCGGGAATCCAAGTGGTGCCATAAAAAATAATGCTCAATGCGTTCTAAAATGTTCTCGCTCGCTGCAAGAGAAGTGAATGGTAAATGAGGTGCTTTGCTTTGATAAATCCCTCATTTAACATCTGCCAGAGATGGCGGGAGGAAAGGCCTTATTAAATTGTAATTTGACGGTTAGTGATTTGAAGGCTGATGAGATCAGGTTTCTGTGCAGTGTAGCCCTGTGGCCTAGAAGGCCTACACCCATGTCAATACGCTTTAATTTCAACTCTGTGGTCTAGTCTTGTGTGTGTGTGTGTGTGTGTGTGTGTGTGTGTGTATACATACACATGCACGTGTGCACATCAGAAAAGCCTCCATGTAAGCATTTGCTCTTTTGCTCTGGGGCATGAATCACACGGCAGATTATTTTATTTTTTCATGAGGATTGTTCTTTCCCACCCTCCAGAAACACTAACCTCTGCTTTTATCGGCAGTGACATACTAAATTCCTACTAGTTCAGCTGCACCCTTTCTATTATTTAAATAGTGAAAAACCTATGTGCTTGCTTTTGTGGTGTGATGCATTGCTCGTAGTGTGTGTGTGTCTGGCTGCCTTGCTATCCTTCTGGACCTGTTTATTTAATGCTTGTGATAAAGATCACCCATCATATACACAGGCCTGATCTTTTAGATAGCACCAGATTTTCCCTTCCTCCCTGAAGCCCTTTGCATCTGTGTCATATAGACCGAATCATGACTGAATAATAGGTGGGGTGGTGGTGGTATGGTCTAAATGTGGTCAGGTCTGTAGTAGAGCACCCACACACTGACGCTCTCTCTCGCACTCACTCACTCACTCACACGTACGCACACACACACACACGCACGCCACAGAGAGCGGCCACGTACGGCGTGTTGGCCTGGATTAAGCCGTGCTTCTGAAAAGCCAACAAAGGATGAGAAATGAAACCCAGCTCTCGCGTCTGTCGCGGCCTCCTGCCTCAGCCAAAGTGCTGAAGAGGCCCAAACTATTTTTACCCCCTCAGTTGTGGCGAAAGAGCCGCCATCCCGCCCTCGTGGTAAGACATTCCTTGTGCCCCGTTTGGTTTACCAGGGAGCGAAATCTTGCATATCACTGTTTGTTCAGTGTGTAAGCACTCGCTTGTACACGTCTACCAGATGATTCCGCAGGCCTTTGGGTAGTTGGATAGTTTAGACTGGTACTGGGAGATCACGCTAGTACTGTTATTAGCGGTTCAATTTGAACGGCATAGGTTATGTTCAATATACTCTATGTGGGCCAGGCCTGGTGTGTTTGTCGAGAGCAGCGATTAAAGAGAAGAGGGAATGCCCCGGAGTGCTATATCAGTTTTTAATAGATTTCTTATGCTGGTTCAAGGAATTATTAGTCAAACATTGCGCTGTACAAAAAGGGTATGTTTACAAATAAACCATGTGCTAATATCCAAATTAGGTGTTAGGTGTGCAATTACAGGAAACGCATATAAAACTTAAACAGTATAGTACGTTTTTGTAACTTTTTTTTGTTTTTAATGCATTCACATTTTCCTGCTATTACATGATGTAATTATGTAATTTCACAGAAGGTACAGAAGTAGATTTCCCATTCTTGTGTGCTGTTAGACTGGTCTTTTAAGTTTGAAATAGAGGGTGGGAGAGGCAAGATGTCTGTTGCAGAATGGAGCCCTCCTACACTCACTCTTGTAGCAGCAGGTTGCTTTGGAAGACAAGCAGCAGGGTATTTACGATTAGGATGGTAATTTTGGGTGATGTCCAGATATGTGTTTTGGCAGGGGAAAGCACCTTTTTCAAGCAGTGTTAGCACTTTCATTTGAGTTTCTTCCTCTCTCTCCCCGACCACTTTCATTTCCATGCTACTTTCTACGTGCTTGGGCTTGCTCCAAAATATGGAACCAAAACCATGTTATCTTTATTGTAGTCATTTAAAAAAAAAATACTTCCACACTGACCAAATAACACTATTTTAGACTTGTGGTTACTTTTGGTTTCCCCTTGGTTTAAAAAAAAAAAAAACACAAAAAAAAGAAGTTTGACACAGAACGTGAAAAGCTCCTTATTGGAGAAAGTGTGAAATGTGTGTTTAACAGCCCACACAAGGTTTGAAAGGTGGATTATGTTACCATCTCACCATCCGCCCTTCTCCCAGGTGCATTTCCCTCACATGCGAAATGAAAGAAGAACCATTTATGTGGAGCTCGCAGTCAAAAGCATTAGGAATTACATTATTTTTCCTTCCCAGCCATATGGCTCGGAGTCTCTCTCTCTCCATGCATCTGATAGAGTCAAGGCCGTCACTTCCAGGCCAGCGCCTTGTACTGTGTTGGCGCTGTGTTGTCATCGCTCCGTGTTACTGGGCCTTCAGACTGGGGTGGCATGTGAAGGGCACATGATTCTGCACATGCCCAGCGAACATTCTAGTGTGTGGCCATATGAGCGGGAAGTGTGTGTGTGTGTGTGTGTGTGTGTGTGTGTGTGTGTGTGTGTGTGTGTGTGTGTGTGTGTGTGTGTGTGTGTGTGTGTGTGTGTGTGTGTGTGTGTGTGTGTGTGTGTGTGTGTGTGTGTGTGTGTGTGTGTGTGTGTGTGTGTGTGTGTGTGTGTGTGTGTGTGTGTGTGGCGGTGAAGAGAAACAGAGCAAGGCCAACGCACATATGAGGCTAAAAGTACCAAGCCAGGGAAAGCATGGCCATACATCAGTAGACACACACACACACACACACACTGTCACTGTTCCTGACCATGTACTGCTCTGCAGACGCTTATGTGTTTTGTAATGAAATCACAGGGCTTATCTTCACTGGTAGAAATGACTCCGGTTGGGAGTGTGGTAGCACAGCTGCTCATGAAATATCATGTGTGACGAAACGGTCGGGCTGTAGTGTAAATATACACTGCACGCTTGTGCATGCTCGCTCTCTCTCTCTCTCTCTCTCTCTCTGTCTGTCTGTGTGTTCTGCCCTGCACATCATTAAGCTCGGTCACGTAATTGCAATCCAGTGCAGAAAAATTCAGTGCCGCCCCCGCAACAGACTGCAGGTCACCAATATTATTTAAGCACTGCCTTGTGGCTTATAAAACACTGCGCCCAGCATAAATACAGCAGCCAGGCTTTGAACAGGCAGCTAACAAATGTTATGTGTTTAATGTCCACGGCAGCATTCTCTGCCCTCAAAGGGAAGCTGTATGCTGATGACTGCAGATGTGTTTGACCTTTTCTAAAGCTCCCTCCTGCACTCTTGCGCTCTCAGCATAGGAAACACACACACACACACAGTTACCTCTTTCTTATCTTCCTCTGCCAGCAAGCCAAAACATGTTACCATTTATATTTAGTTGTAAAAACAGAATATAGTTTTGCATGAAATCTTTTAGTGCAAATTTTTGTGTTTTCTTTCTCTTAATATTGATATGTACTTGACCTGGCAGACTCCTGCCCAATGTGACACTCTGCGGAGAGATTCAGGTTGCGTACAAAAAAAAAAAAAAACACTCTTCAACGCAATTTCAGGCTTGGAGGTCTAAATGAGAACCCCACACTTGAAGCATAGGTGCACATCCGTCAGACCAAGATGACCTCAGTAGACAGAACCAACCGATACAGCCTGCAATCATTTTGTCACTCTTCTGGCAGGAGCTCTGGGCGGCGAGGGGAGTGGTTTGCACTGAAGGCGCTGAGAGCTGAAGGGGTGCAGGAATTCAGCTGATTGTATAACATCAAGGTGGACGTGTTGGGACTGGCAGGTACTGACGTGGATTTGGCCCATCGTAGGTGCCATTTTTGATCCATGGGAAGAATCCCAGATGATTTGGTTTGTTGAGAGGCCGTTGAGGGGAGTGAGTCTTCAAACAATGAAGCAGTGAAGACAGCTGCTTTTATTCTCTCCAACTGCAAACCACTACTGCCTTAGACTCTCTGACAAAACTATTCATTTTTATTTAATGTGTTAAGTGTGTGTGTGTGTGTGTGTGTGTGTGTGTGTGTGTGTGTGTGTGTGTGTGTGTGTGTGTGTGTGTGTGTGTGTGTGTGTGTGTGTGTGTGTGTGTGTGTGTGTGTGTGTGTGTGTGTTTTTTCCTTTTTTTTTTTTTCTCCCATCTTTTTTAAATGATTCGGTTAGAGTGCAACTATGAGGTGATGGGGTGTTTTGTGGCATAACCTCAATTACAGTGCTGTTTGTGCCTCCGTCGTTTCCTGCTATTGTCATGTGGTCAGGCGGAGCCGAGCCTCATGGGGGTATCATGCCACGGCCGTGTGTCAGCCCTGAGTCACAGCACAAGCACTTCCCCTTTTCAAGCAGTGTAGGGCAGAGGGCAACAGTCATTCAAACGGTTTTCTGTTTCTGTTGTTTGTTTGGAGGGAGATGGAGGAGAAACGGACAAGAATGTGCTTCTGGACCGTGTTCTGTTTGTCCCACGTCTTGTCAACTCTGTGTGTTGCATTTAATGGTTTTGCTTTAGAGCCGCCCTCATGCAGGTCCCTGTGTCTGTGTGGAGGTGCATTATCAAAGAACTTTAGTAGATTTGCTGTTTGGCAAGATTTTAATTAAGTGGGTGTTGTCCAACTTCAGTTTTGGCATGCGTATGTAATTAATAAGTGTGGTGTAGTGGTAAAACCCACTAATATTCCTGATATTCTGCAGTGCATATTTGGGAAGCTTTCTGGGGTGCTTTCAAATCAAACAGTGTGGGGGCCGTCTGATCTTATTCTGTTTACGAGACTCTTAACTTTACTTTTATATCCAATGACACTACATATTTGAATAGTTAACTTCTGATGCATTTATGAATAGAGCTTGTTCATCCTTGTTCTACCTCTGCATTGTAATACCTTGTCGTCTTTTTCGCTCTATTCTCTGCTCTGGGAAGCCCTCAAGTCGGCTGTTCAGAGGAGGGAGTGCAACTGCTTAAGAGGGGGCTCTGTGGATTTTAATGGCTTCGCTCCCCCCCCACCCACCTCTTTCTTTGCTTTGGTTTAAGGCCTTGAATCCTAATTAGTGTCCTTCCCTTTCTCTAATTTACAACTTTTCGTGCTGGATTGTCTTTAAGGGCCTGTGTTAATTGCAGGGGGTATTGGTAAGGGGTATTGCGAAAGTGCTGTGCTCTGCCTGTGGGTTGCTGCTGGGGTGAGCAGCGCCAGCAATTAGGAAATTCCTCCATCCCATTCAGCCTGTCTGCGACTGTGGCCCTCAGTAAGGCTAATGAGGGGGGGGGGAATGAGGATTGGGATGGGGATGGGGATGAGGATGGGAAGAAAACCTTGTCAGGCCCCTCGAAGCACTCTGGCGTTGAGGAAGTTGAACTGTTCCTGACCTACTGAACTCTCCTGGCTCGGTCATGCTCGCAGACAGGCTTGCAGCTCAGTGTCTTTCAAAAAGTAGAACGATTTAAAATGACAGAGGCTGGAGCTTGGGTTGAGGATCACCTAGCTATGAGGCAGTGAGAGAGAGACGCTCGTGGATGGGCAGAATATTTAAAAGATAATGTGGAACAAATTACTTTTGTCAAATTTCTTGAACATGCCCTCCAGGCCGTTCCTCTTTTGGTTACGTGTCTCGCCTGATTGAGTTGAAGGAGCAGCTTAATGTTTCTGTTGGTAGTTAGTTGACTCATGCTGCCTGCGCTTTCTCTGTCACTCTCACTCCATTTCCTTTTCTTCTTCTTTCTATCTGTCCCTCTCTAAGCACAAGGCACCACCAGCAGCAGCAGCAAAGTGTCTGCTTGGAGGTTCTGTTTTATTTATTAGACAGGAGCTACCATTTACATTGTAGCCAGTGGAGCAGATCACCGCTGTGTGCCTTTGAGCGTACAACTTGCCCTAAAGCACTGCACTAAAGGATCCCGCCGTCAAAACAGCTTTGCGAGGGGTGGCGGCGGCGGCGGCGGCGTGCAGGTATTGAATTTAGCACTGTGCTCGCTGGAAGAGCCCCTCAGAAAAGAAGTAGGACTTGTGTGTGTGTGTGTGTGTGTGTGTGTGTGTGTGTGTGTGTGTGTGTGTGGGGCCCTGTTCCCACCTGGCATTAACATGCGTCTTGGTGATCTAATCATAGGTGGATAGCTCTAAGTATATCAGTTCACACCAGCCATTAGAATGCGTCTCCACAAAATGCATCTTGAGTGACCACTTGTGATCGGATCTCACTTTGCCGCTTTATATGCAAATACATCGTACATCATTTCCATTTGTAAAGACCGAATACACGAGAGGGCATCAGGGGCAGTGCCCCCTCATTTCATTCACTGCACCCACTCATATTTTTCCCCATATCATTATGAAAATGATTTGAATTATATATTTTTAAAGTATCTCTAGTATTTATAAACTCTGCCATACATATCAATATAACAATGAAATCTAACAGAAAAAAAATTACTAACTTAAAAGGCTAGGCAAAAAACACATTGAGGTTACCCTAATAGGCCTGTCACCCTGGGCTCAATGGAGTCTGATGATCTGAGAACTGCTTCAACTGAACTTAATGTCTCCCAGTTACAAATTGATCTTTGCACTGCACTTATCTTTTATGTAGGCTATCTACACATTTGTTTACTCAAAGGCTGGTGTTGTGATTCTGAAATTCAAGCACTCAAATGAAATCTGGATGGCTGTTGACCCCTTATTTCTTTATTTTGTGAAACTTTGCTGCTTAGCAATAACTGTTTTTTTTTTTCATGTAACCTTGAGTAAGCATTATCTCTGAGTCTACTGGATTTTTCACATGTTTTTTTTGTTTACCGCGAGCTAATGCTATCTTTTTGTTAATATTGAATTGTCTTTGAATAGAGGACACAGGCTTTATCAGCTGATTTAGTGTTTGGGGAGATTCTCATTATTTGCAACTCAGAGCTCTAGAAAATCTTGATGATTGCCAGCTGGGTAGAGGGAAGAAAGTGGGTGAGTCAAGTTTGCCTGTTGGCCTTCTTGGTGCTTTATTGGTTATCAAAATCAACTTTTTATCTTTTATCCAAGATGTTTGACGCACTTGTAATGGTCTTTTCGAAATGTTCAAACATTGTGGGCAAAGCCAGCTTTGAGTGCGGACTGCCGGTTATGCAGAGGATGTCCGCTGAGTACGCGGTCCTTCAGTGTGGCCAGGACTCATTCGCGTTCACACTGTTAAAAGAATGTGGCCATATACAGCCCAAGACCACACCCGAATATGATCTTTGCGATCTGATCTCTGTGCGTCCTCGATGCATATTGGGTACATTCACTGCTCTACTTAGACCTGTCTGCCTGTGATCGTGTCACCCAAGACACATGACTGCCAGGTGTGAACAGGGCCTGAGAGAGGGAAGGGGGATTGATTTGGAAGCACTCCCCTGCTGTTGCTTGTGGGTCTGGAGCGGGGGGTAGCTTCTCCTCTGTTCATTTAATATGGCAGGACTTTGGGTGGGGGGGAGGCAGCAAGAACCGCTCTGGTGGGGTGGGGCGCTGGGATGTGACATCTGTGCGGAGTTGACATGGACTGAGGACAAAGGGGAGTGTTGGCTAGAGCTCCTCCCTGGCCAATTAGGTGATGATCACACAGTAAATAACCATGACAACGGTAAAGCAGAAAACTCAGACAAAGTTGTAGCTGGTTGCTAAATGATGATAATTCTCTCTGCTGAAGAGAACCTTACTGGTCTGATTGCTCAGAATTCCTGAAATGTTACCAGGATGTGCTAAACTGACATTGATGAGTGTTGCATTTCAGCAGAAAATGAAACCAAGTTCAGCTCAAATCATCGATGTTCTCCCAGGACACCAGCGTAACATTAGTGGAATCTCCCATTCTGCCAGTGTAACTTTAGTGGTATCTCCCATTCTGCTGACAAACAGCTAACAATACACAATCTGTGGCTACTGCTGCTACTACTAGTGATTAGCGTGCCTTATTACTTCTTGGTTAATACATTACCAGTGTCACTATGATCTACTTAGATATTGACACGTAGTCCTATACAATGAGCCTTCTCACTGGCCATCCTCATAAACTTTAGCACTCTTAGCAGTCACTCATCCTCTCTCAGATAGATTAAGTTACCTATTACCTAATAATAATAGTAATAATAATACATTTGAGAAATGGATTTAAAACTGCATTCAACAGTCACCACTTGTGGTTGATTTGTTTTTGTTATAATCTGTAGTTTCCCTGCCCCACACCTTGACTGGCCCATCCCCCGCCACTCCCTTGTAATACCTTCTGGTTAATGTTTAGATGCAATGTAAAGGTTCGCATCTGGTGACAAATAAATAACCTCTGCCTTGCAGTGCAGGACCCCTAGTCTGTGCTCTGCAGCTCAAACCCCTCCCTGCCCCCAGGTTAATTGTATGCTGACCTCTCCTACAAAGGCCCCATGTTGCTGTTTATTCCTTGTTGTTCCTCCTCTGGTTGTCATGCTAATTCACTGTTTACACATGCAAAGAAAGCCCATTGTGCCACTGTTGAGGAAGTGTGTGTGTGTGTGTGTGTGTGTGTGTGTGTGTGTGTGTGTGTGTGTGTGTGTGTGTGTGTGTGTGTGTGTGTGTGTGTGTGTGTGTGTGTGTGTGTGTGTGTGTGTGTGTGTGTGTGTGTGTGTGTCTTTGTGTTCGTAGAGCGAGATGGAAAGGGCGGGGGGGGGGGGGGATGATGATAAGTCAACGAGTGTATCGAAATCCATCTTTGGTTTGTATAATGGGTGTGAGCGGTGCCGCCCATGCTGGCTGCGCGGAGGACATGTGGGAAAGGACAGACTCCCTTTGAGCCCGGGAGGAGGCGGGCCTCACCTCTGATGGATGCAGCTTGTGTCCATACGTCACGCATGACTGACTGGTGCGCTTCGCCCACACCACAGCGTTTAATTCACTGATTTAAATGCAAAGAAGTCGCTCCTCAAAGCACTTTCGCATTGCCAGGACTTGTCTTGTTTCTGATATTTTTTCAAATAGGAGAGAGAAAGAGACAGCGAGAGCACTTTCTCACCATCAAAACACTCGCTTCCCAAGCCCAAGGCATTTGTACCTTTTCTTTTTTGGCACTGGTAGTTTTAAATGAGTTCAGCACATCTCTGTGGAGAAGTCCAGCTGCCACAAAAGCTGTTGCTTTTTATCAGGAGGGGGTGGTGGCTAGGCAACCACAATGGGAGTCTGTGAACTAAATACTGTACATGTACCAGTGTCCTCCTCCTCCCAAAGTCATGGCTAGCAAGGACCGAACAGGGAGATTTTTTTGCTTGTTAGTTTAGACATTTCTGTTTCTGTAATGGCACATGTGGAGGCTGTTGTAATGACAGCTACCATAACATTCAGGCTTTATTCATCGTTCATTCGGATTGCTCCAGAATAAACAACCCACTGATTGAAGTTAAATGACTCAACAACCTCAAACTTGTTTTTGACTATTGGGCAGTGTTGAAATGGAACAGAAAACACAACGTTGCGCAATGGTCTGTGTGAGATGCCAGCGTTTGCTCGTAAACACTGTAAGGACTGCTCGTCGGTTTTATCACACTCTGTCTGCCATTCACTGACTGACTTTCTTCTTTCTCTCTTTCTTCTACTCTCCTCCCTCAGGTGATGCCTTCCCAGGTGCCTCCAGTAGCTTCCTCAGCAGTTATGTGAGCCCTCACGCCACCAACCCGCACGCCAGTGCCCTCTCCTCTGAGCCCTCCTACAGGCAGCCCAACCCCTCCGCCATTCCCATGGCCCAGCTGTGGGCATCCCACGAAGGTAAGGGCTTCCTCCTGCTCCACTTTTTGATGTGTCTTTTTGGTTCATCTTCTCCATCTTCACACTGCGAAAAGAATGTGGCCACACCTGAATGTGGTGTGAGGGTTTTTTTTTTTTCTTTCTTTTTTTTTCTTGGTTCATCTTCTCCTTGCTGCTCAGTCAGCCCCCAATAAGGATGCTGGGCGTGGGCCAACATCTCTTGGCGGAGCAGGGCTCCTGTCTTGATGGAGGTGATGGTTGAATGTATTGAATTTAACGATCAGGTTTGTTGACGCTTCACTGGACTGAAACAAAGGCCAGATGCATAAATGCAGGAACTGGGAAGATGGGATGGCGTTGAGTTGATTTGGGAACAGGAAGAAAAAGGGGAAACAAAAAAAGTGTAAGCCGACACGCTCTGTCAAAACAGGCAGCGGATTTCTCGCTCCCTTTTTGTATGGGAAGTTAATAGGAATTGAATTGGGGGAGTGTTAGAATATTGTGCGGGCTTTGCTTGGATAGATTAAGGCAGGGGTTTGTGTGTTTGATAAGTGCACATCTGAACTGACGCTAAGGGCCTTGCAATGCATAACATCAGTTCATGTTCAACACACTCACTCACTCACTTACTCACGCACGCACACACACACACACGTACACACACACGCGCGCACACACACACACACACACACACACACACACACACACAAACACTCTCGTCTCCTTCTCTGCCATTTTGAAGTCAATAAGCTAAATTTGTATGAGCCTTCTGTCAGGGCTGTACAGAGAGCAATAAAAATGGTCAATTTTAGCCCAACAATTTCATTGCCAGACAGACCACATCTGTCAGACAGACCATTTGTAATAAATTTCGCTCTTAAAATGGCTTGTGTTCATTATTAGACAGGGAGTGTTGAAGTTGTGGTTACATGACCCAATAGTGACAGGAGAGTCAGAAGTAAAGGGTGGCTGGTTTGTGATTTTTAAAGAGTGATACCGATAACTGCCAGAGCGGGCTGACATTCATTTAGGTAAGGTAAAATCTGACACTGATATTTTCAAAGTCAGACCCATTATTATCCTTAAAGCATACTTTCGACAGGGGCATTTTGGTCCATTTCAAACCCATTTAATAGGTTTTCTACTAGTTTGCACTTAGAGCTATTCAGAGTTTTGTTCCTCTTTGATTTCAGAAAAGTGATTTTTCAAGCCCACTCTGCACTTATACGATGCTGTTCTTAACGATGATGTGGACTCTTTAAAGGCCATTCATTTTTAATGGTTGGAACTCATTATTTATTTCCATAGCCTACCAGATGTCAATTCAGAAGCAGTAGGGGGAGTACTCAAATGTTTCTAGTGCTATTTGGCCATTTTGTGTAGTAGATTTTTTCTTTTTATGTGTGTTCAGTGTGCCCCACACCGTGCAGCCAGCAGTGAGTTTTAGTATATGTTTATGCTAACTAGAGCCTACTGCTTTCATGGTGGTGTTAATTTTTGTAATCTTTAAAAAAAAAAAAAAAAAAAAGGAAAGCAATTAATATATTGGTGCTTCCTGCATGTCTTGCAATTACAAAGTATTGATTGGCTATTTGCACTTTGTTTTCCATCTCTCTGCCAATCCGAAAGCAATGGGGGTCGGGCCAAACTTCCAAAAGGCCTAGCTACCAGTCAAAATAAAGTCAAAGTCAAATACTAATTCTGATAACAGGAAAGAATGTAGCTTAAGAGCTGATTACTGATCCAGCCGATGATCTGTCATCACTTCGCCTAATGCCTTTTAATGTATAATATCTCAATGCTCCACATACATCCATGCCAATGGAGGAGTAGTAGTGTGTTCCCTCGTCACCCAGTTCCCATTGTACTTCTGCATTTAATATCAAGGGCATTTGTTTCTCTTGGATTGTACAAGAAGCCAGTGTTTAAAAAAAAAAAAAAAAAAATGGATTCTTGGCACGTGTTCATACTCCGAATAACGTCCCAAATCTTGAAGAAGTACACTGCCATTTTGAGCAACCTCTGATTCCGAGTACAACCAACGGGATGTGCGCAGATAGCGAGAGAACGGGGAGTGGGAGGAAGAAGAAAAAAGACCCAAGAAAAGGAGAAAAGGAGCAAAGGAGCGGGGGAACCGTGGCACGGCTGTGGGCGTATTATTAACTAGGCTTTTCTGAAGGGCCTTGTATCCACGGCGCTTTGTTGCCGATGAATTTTGTCTAAAGCCTTGGCACGGATCATGCTGCGTCTGTGCCGCTCTGCCTACATAGAAATGTGATGAATAGCTGACATTGAAGTGTACTCTGTCTCTCCGCAGCCTGCGAAAATATTTGAACATGCGTGTTTATTCTAAAGGGTGCACCTGCCCCCTATTAACTACAGGGAAGGAGAGGTGGCAGCTGTGGAATTCTGCTATTTTTACAGAAGGAGGAAGAAACAATTCTTGTGTG